>NC_081558.1:186356028-186519440 GCF_022355385.1 Mustela nigripes
CATCAACAGATGAATGGATAAAGAAGAAGTGGTATATATACACAATGGAATACTATGCAGCCATCAAAAGAAATGAAACCTTGCCATTTGTGACAACATGGATGGAACTAGAGGGTATTATGCTTAGCGAAATAAGTCAATCAGAGAAAGACAACTATCATATGATCTCCCTGATATGAAGAAGCGGAGATGCCATGTGAGGGGGTTGGGGGGTGGAAAAGAAAAAATGAAAGAAGGTAGGATTGGGAGGGAGACAAACCATAAAAGACTCAATCTCACAAAACAGACTGAGGGTTGCTGGGGGGAGGGGGGATGGGAGAGGGTGGTGGGGATATGGACATTGGGGAGGCTATGTGCTATGATGAGTGCTGTGAAATGTGTAAACCTGGCGATTCACAGACCTGTACCCCTGGGGATAAAAATACATTATATGTTTAATAAAAAAAGATAATAAACTTAAAACAGTATACATAGATGGCATTTGGGTGGTATGAAGTAAAAAGTCTATTTTGTAAGTTACTTTAGGAAAATAGATTTGATTAATATATGAAGAAAATAATTTTGATTTTCATCTACAGACATACCTTAGAGATATTGCATGTTTCATTCCAACCATGACAATAAAGCAAATATCACAGTTAAGTAAATCCAATAATTTTTTTGGTTTCCCAGTACACATAAATTTATATTTACAGTACATTGTAGTATATTAAGTTTGCAACAGCTTTATGTAAAAAAACCAATATATGCACCTTAATTTAAAGAGACATTATTATTTAAAATGCTAGCTGTCATCTGAACTTTTAGTGAACCATAATCCTTTTGTAGTTGGAGGGTCTTGCCTCTATGTTGATGGCTGCTGACTGATCAGGGTGGTGGGTGCTGAAGGGTGGGAGGCTGTGGCACTTTTTAAAAATAGGACTATAATGAAGTTTGATGCATTGGTTGACTCTTGCTTTCACAAACAATTTCTCTATAGCATGGAATGCTGAGAACATTTTATCTATAGTAGAACTTCTTTCAAAATTGGAGTCTGTTCTCTCAAATTCTGTTGTTGTTTTGTTAACTAAGGTTCTATAATACTCTACATCCTTTATTGTCACTTCAACAGTCTCTGCAGCATCTTCACCAGGAGTAGATTCCATCTCAAAAAACCACTTTGTTTGCTCATCCAGAAGAAAAAACTCCTCATCCATTCCAGTTTTATCATGAGATTGGGGTAATTCAGTCCCATCTTCTGACTTCACTCTTTACTCTAGTTCTCTTTTTTCCACCACATCTGCAGTTACTTCCTCCACTGAAGTAGTGAAGCCCTCAAAGTCATCCATGAGGGTTGAAATAAAATTCTTCCAATTCCTGTCAATGTTGGTATTGCGACCTCTTCATGAAACACAAATGCTCTTAATGGCATCTAGGATGGTGAATCCTTTCCAGAGTGTTTTCACTTTACTTTGAAGAAGTCAAAATTACTGCTTGATCCAAGGACTACAGAATGGATATTGTATTAACGGCCATGAAAACAACATTCATCCCATTGCACATCTCCATCAGAGCTTTTGGGTAACAGGGACACTGGCAAAGAATAATAATATTTTGAAAGGAATGTTAGTTTTAGATTTGTTTTTTTCTGAACAGTAGGTCTCAACAGAGGGCTAAAATATTCAGTAAACCATGTTGTAAAGAGATGTGCTGTCGTCCAGGCTTTGTTATTCCATTTATAGAGCATCTACTCTACTAAATCTCCTCTACCTACAGTAGATTTAGCGTAATTCTTAAGGGCCCCCCAACTTTCAGAATGGCCAATGAGCATTAGCTTGAACTGAAAGTCACCAGCCACATTAGCCCCTAACAAGAGAGTTAGACTGTCCTTTGAAGCTTTCAAGCCAGGCAGGGACTTCTCTCTAGCTATGAAAGTCTTAGCTGGCGTCTTCTTCCCATTGAAGGTTGTTCCACTTACTTTGAAAATCCTTTATTTAGTGTAGCCATTTTCATTAATTATCTTAGCTAGATATTCTGGATAACTTGTTGCAGCTTCAACATCTCCACTTGCTGATTCACTTCACTTTTACATTATGGATACAGCTATTTTCTTAAACCTCATGGATCAATAATGGTCTAGCTTTAAACTTTTTTTTTTTTTTCCTGTAGGTTTCTAAACTTTCTCAGCCTTTATAGAATTGGGGGGAATTAGGCCTTTGCTCTGGATTAGGCTTCCAGTCAATGGAATGTTGTGGCTGATTTGATCTCTCCAGGCCCCTAAAACTTTCTCTGTATCAGCAGTAAGACTGTTTGGCTTTCTTATTATTTGTGTGTTCACTGAAGGAGTGCTTTTAATTTCCTTCAAAAACTTTTCTTTTGCATTCACAACTTGGCAAACTGTTTGGTACATGAGGCCTACCTCTCAGCCTGTCTCAGCTTTCAACAGGCCGTCCTCACTAAACTTAATCATTTCTAGCTTTTTAAAGTGAGAGACGTACTACCTTTTCACTTGAACATCTAGAGGCCATTGTGGGTAATTGGCCTAATTTCAGTTTTGCTGTGTCTCCAGGAATAGGGAGGTCTGGGCAGAGGGAGAGAGATGAGAAAACGGCTGGTTGGTGGAACAATCAGAACACACACAACATTTATTAAGTTCACTGTCTTATATGGGTGCTTATATTTGTGACATCCCAAAACAGAAGAATAACGTCAAAGATCATTGATTACAGATCATCAGAACAAATATAATGGTAATGAAAAAGTTTGGAATATTTTGAGATTGTTAAAATGATACGGAGACATCAAGTGAACAATTGCTGCTGAAAAATGGCACCAAATGACTTGCTCAAAGCTGGGTTGCCACAAAAGTTCACTTTGCAAAGAACAAAGTGTATGTGAAGGGCAATACAGTGATACAGTGACGTGCAATAAAATGAGGTAGACCTGTAGTTACACTGCAAAGTGCATAGGACCAGAAACTATTTTATGTATCCATTCATTTTTTTTAAAGATTTTATTTATTTATTTGACAGACAGAGATCACAAGTAGGCAGAGAGGCAGGCGTGGGCTGGGGAGGAGCAGGCTCCCCACTGAGCAGAGAGCCGGATGCAGAGCTCGATCCCAGGACCCTGAGATCATGACCTGAGGTGAAGGCAGAGACTTAACATACTTGAGCCACTCAGGCGCCCCTATATTCCATTCATTAATATACATTCAACCTAATAAATGGACACAATTAAATACCTGTGGATACAACATTGAACAAAATAGACAAAAAATTGTGTGGGAGATAGATAATAAAGGAAGTAAATAAGGGAAGCCATGATCCTTGCAAATGTCTGGCGTAGAGAGACTGCAAAGACAAAGACACCAAGGTGGTGGCAGGTGTTCCTGGCTTATTTGAAAAATATTAATAATAATAATTTTTAAAAGACCATTCTGTCCAAAGTGGAGTGAATGAAAAAGAAGTCATTAGGAAGCAAGTACTGAGAGTAACAGAGAACTCAGTAATACTGAAATACATGGAGAAAGTTTTTACTTCATATTGATGTGGGAAACAGAGGCAGAAGAAAAATTATTAAATTTCCTTACCTACTGACAATCCCTTGAGACAGGCAGAGTGACTCTTTTCTAGGGACTCAACTACCCAAACCTTGTGGCTTTGCTAAGGGCAAAGGACAATCCTAGCCAGGATCCTATAAGTCTACTTTAACAATTCCTTTAGGAAACTTTATCTCTAAACCTCCAACATAGTGTCAAGAATCATTCCCAAGCATATGGCCCACTGATATACATCTAAGGGTCTCATGAGAAGGTTTTATTACTGGTAATGAATAACCTTTTCCCCACACAATAGCTAGCCCCTCAAGGTCCTATAAACCTTGCTTCCAAAATTCCTTAGAGACTTATGCCATCCCTAATCCCCTCCCCAACTTACAAGTATATAATAGACCACTCCTCATATCCCCGGGACAGCAGCTCTTGTGCCTATGGGTCCTGTCCCTGTGCTTTAATAAACCACCATTTTGCACCAAAGATGTCTCAAGAATTCTTTCTTGGTCATCGGCTCTAGACTTCATCCCACCAAACCTCACCTATGTTCTAGAACTTCATCTTTTTGGGAAGTGAAGTCCTTGAAGGTTTGAGAGAGGACTCATAATATGATTTATTTATCTTTTAAAGGGTTACTCTGCATGCTATGTCAAAAATATATTTAATGTTAGGGGAGCCTGGGTTACTTAGTCTATTAAGCTTCTGCCTTTGGCCCAAGACATGATCTCAGGGTCTTAGAATCCAGCCCTGCATCAAGCTCCTTGCTCAGAGGGAGTTTGCTTCTCCCTCTCCCTCCCCCTGCCTGTGTTCCCTCTCCCGCTGTCTCTCTCTCTCTCTCTCTGTCAAACAAATAAAATCTTTATATATATATAGATATATATATATATATATCTATATATATATAGTTAGGAAATAAAGTTTAATGTTAAAACTGAAAATAATGTCACTGTGATCATTTAAATTAGCAATGGAATAGTTATGGAATAGTTAAAGGTGGAATAAAGTCATTAATGTAACTAAATAGTGCAGACCCAAACCTGAAAGGATAATTATAAATAGTATTAATTTCCTTAAATTAAATTGAAAAATTAATTGTATTCTATGATTTTACAAGTTACTATATGAAACAGGCTAGGTATAACCAGACTTACTGTATCAGGATATGTGGGGTAGGCCCTGCATCTAAGAACCTGTTTTTAGAAAATGTTCCACAGGTGTTTCTGATAAACAACACTTAATCAGAAACATTGTGACAAATTTATAATGAGAATTAGCTGGAGTCATTCAGTGACAGAATTTTCCTGTGACAGTGTTTTCCATGCCAGTGACCTTTCTAAAAATCACACATAAAATTCTGATATAAATCTTGTAAAATTCTTTGCTGAATTCAAGATGTTATGATTTCTATGTTCAATGGTCTCAGTGATACTATGTAATGGAAAGGAAATTATTTTGGTATGATTTGCACAATGTGAATTCCTGTTGGTGCCTAGTGATCGACACTATAATTGTGAAATGCTCACAAACCATCTGCTGTGTAATCTGTTTTAGAATTGTGCCAAAGACACATGTCAAGTTTATTGGCTAATTGGTATTTAGTTTTAAAATCCCCTTATTTCCCATTTTGGAAAATTGCAATAATATTTGCCTTCATTCTCTTGGATGTGGGCTGTTCTCCATGCTTTCTCTCCTTGATTATTGTTCTGAAAGTACCTTTGCTTCTGTACTTCTGATTTGTAGACATGAGCTCTCTAATAAATATTAGATTATTTTCATGTATTGCCTTACTCCCTTACCTGTGCATCATTATTTGAGTATGATTTTTTTAATGTTTTTTGCCCATTGTTTACAGTTTGACTATAATTCCTTCTATAGATGACAAAAACAAATAAAGGAAAAACAGTAGTATGCTCTTGATCATCGAGAGATAGTTCATTGTTTCTTTATTTAATAGGATCCATTAACTTGCTGTAAGAAATTTATTCCATTTTTTAACAGTTTTGTTTTTTTTGCCTTATTAATTCCAGTCATTTGCTTCCGTGGCTTGTTTGGAAATGCCCAATTCATATCTTACTCTTTCTGATTTTTCTCAAATTATTTAAATCATTATATCCTAAAATTTAAAATCTGATGTGGTTTTTCAGATAACAATTCTCACAGGAGCCTAATCATCAATCTTTTATTGATGGTTATTAGATGCCAGGTATATATTTAGCATTTTAAGCGTATTATCTCATTTAATATTCATGAGATTGGAATTACTTTACTACATTATGTAACTTCCCCAGAGTAGTTCAGGTAAAAGACATAGAATTAATATTTCCTTTCTTCTTTTTGTTATTTGTTTTTTTTTTAATTGATAGACTTGTTTTTAGGGACCTTTTGGTTTCAGAGAAAAATTAAGCCAGAAGTAGGGAGAATTCCCATATAGCCCTTTCCTGTTACCCCAGTTCCTCTACCATTAAAATCTTGCATTAATGTGGTACTTTTGTTACAATGATGAGCCAATACTGAATCATTATTAAGTAAAGTTTATAGTTTGCATTAGGATTTACTCTTTGTGCTATACACACCATGGGTTTTGAAGAAAGTGTGATGATATATATCCACCATTACAGTGTCATACAGAATAGTTTTACTACCTTAAAATACCCCTATGATCCACATCTTCTTCCATCCCTCTCTCCCCTTGAACCCTCAGTGGGTAACTATTTACCTTTTACTGTCTTCATAGTTTTACCTTTTCCAGAATGTCATAAAGTTGGAATAACATAGTATGTATCATTTTTCATTTGGCTTCTTTTCCTTAGCAATATGTATTTAAGACTTCTCCATGTCCTTTCATGGCTTGGTAGTTTGTTTCTTTTTAGTGCTACATAATATACCAATGTATGGATGTACAAACACTCGTGATATTCAGGTTTTTGTGTAGAAGTGAGTTTTCTACTCATTTGGATAAATGCCAAGGAGCAGACTTCTGAATTGTATAGTAAGAGTACATTTAGCTTTGTAAGAAATTGCCAGACTCTCTTCCAACGTGGCTATACCATTTTTTATTTCCACCAGCAATGAATGAGAGTTCTTGTGGCTTCTTGTCCTTGCCAGTATTTGGTGTTTTTTGTGTTTGGGATTGTGGCCATTCTCATATGTGTGTAGTAATATCTCATTGCTGTTTTGATTTTGAATCCTCTAATGACATATGATGCCGAATATTTTTTCATGTGCTTATTTGTCATTTGTATATCTTTGCTGGGTTCTCTCTTCAGATTTTTTTGGTCCATATTCTATTTGTTCCATTTGTTTTCTTGTTAAGTTTAAAGAGTTCATTGCATTAGCTATTCTGGGTGCTAGGTACTCTTCTACATACTTTCCTTATACTATTTCAGTTACTTTAAGTTTTAATATTTTTAAAATTAATACTTACCACCAATCTAAACTTAGGATTATAATAATAACTGGAGTGCCTTAACTCTTCATAAGTTCTCTAGTCATTTATTAGAGACACCTTTTATGTGTATTTTCTTTCTCAGATGAAACTATTATAAAATCTTTTTTCTATTAAAATCATTGTAAAAGCATGCTAAATAAATTTTAAATAAAAGAATACTTTCAAAAAATATACTTGTGTAGTCAGTCATTCAAATTAGTATAACATTACTACCAAGCATCAGTCTTTATCAAATCAACAAATATTTTGTGAACAACTTATAAATGTGAGATTTTTTTGAAAGTAAAACTTAGTCTTCTTTTAAAGATCTGAGGCTGTATGGCATGAAGAAATACAACTTGGTAAGTATCATGGGTGTTTTTCCTTTAAAAGTGGTTTCATCCTGGAAATCCTGGGAAAATTTTTTTCACCCTAAAATGAAATTACCTCCTTATGCTTTACTATTTTTCCCTTAACTTTAAAAATGCCTTTCAACCTAAAGCCAACTAGAAGCCCAATGAATTTTGTGTTCATAGACTATAAAATAAATTCTCTCAAATATAATGTTTTCTGTGAAAAATAAATAGCTTATGAGAAAAGGAGCTGTTAAGTAAACGTGAAGAAAAAACATCCTTTAAATATATGTGTATATATTTTTTGACTAATTGATTTGATTTAATTTCTAAAATCTTGAATCTTGGTTTCATTTCTTGACTATTTATTAAAAACATTATGCCAAGCTCATATAATCAGATCAATGATTAAATAATTACCTAACTTAGTTGTAAATCATACTTCTCATAACATTATTCATTTTCTCTAGAACAGCTTTCTTTTCTGTGGTGAATAATATTTGCTAAAATCAATAAGGAACAATGTTTTATTAAATTGATTTGTATTTATTTTTAGCTATAATTGTATCAATTAAACAGTAAAGTAAAAGATATACAAAAGTATTTGTTTAAATAAAACTGTTTTCTTCTAACCTCCTCCAGTTCTCACCAAAGGCCACATGAGATTGAACAGAAAAAAAAACTGGAGAACAATTTTCAAAATAGAGAGTTAATATTGGGTTTTTTAATACAATCTGAGTATTCACTGGTAGACAGCTCTGACCCATTTTCTTTTTTTGCGTTAAGTGCCATTTTCATGCTGACAACTCTGAAATGTATTTCCTGACTTGGGACATATGCTCTAAACTTCGAACTCGTATATCCACTGCTATGAAATCTTGTTGGACATCTTCCTGGTAAATTAAACTGAACTTTGCTTTTCTGTTTCCACCTGACTACAGCCTGTTTCTACTCCAGCCTAATTCATTTCCACCCTGCTTTACTCATTACCCCTCTCTGAACAGTGCATCAGAAGATTTTTTCCCTATGTTTAAAATATGTCTCAAATCTGGCCAATTATCAACTTCCAATTTCACTTTTTAACAATTTATCACCAGAGTTCCTGGTGACATTTTTTACATTGAATGTCCTGTCATCATGATACTTTAAGCCTTCTAGTAGGCATCTATAGCAAATGAAATTTACCATAGTTTATGGATGGATTCTTATAGGTTCTAGCCCTGTAAGATTAATTTTCTATCAGTCATGATCGTGCCCAGTGAATTGCATATTAGTCCTTTTAAAGTGTCATTCCTGCCTTTCCAGCATCTAGGCTTTTTCACATATCTCAGTTATCAAAATAGTTGTATCCAGCTATATGTTTGGGTAATAAAAGCATGAGGTGCCTTGGTGGCTCAGTGGGTTAAGCCTCTACCAGCAGCTCTCAGGTCATGATCTCTGGGTCCTGGGATCAAGCCCGCATCTGGCTTTCTACTCACCAGGAAGCCTGTTTCCCCCTCTCTCTCTCTGCCTGCCTCTCTGCCTCCTTGTGATCTCTCTCTTTCTCTCTCTCTGTCAAATAAATAAATAAGATCTTGAAAAAAAAAAAAAGTTGGATACCTTATGGACTGAGAAAACAAGATTTGCAAGTGAGAACAATTTTATAAAGGCAAATGTTATAAATTATACAAATGTTAAAATGTTAACCTAATTTTAATGATCACTGGAATGTATTTGTTCCTTTGTGTACTATACCTGGATATCCAAACCTTGCTTTACATTTTTTAAACTTAATGGAATTCTGTGGGGCTCCTGGCTGGTTTAGTTGGTTAAGCTTCCAATTCTCCATTTCCACTCAGGTCATGATCTTAGGGTTATGAGATCTGTGCTCTGTGCTGGGCATGGTGCTTGCTTGGGATACTCTGACTTCCTCTCCTTCTGCCCCCTTCCTCCCCTCTAAATATATAAATTAAGTAAGTAAGTTATGAAATTCTACCTTGCACTAGATCATTTC
The DNA here is from genome assembly GCF_022355385.1 of Mustela nigripes. Classification (NCBI taxonomy): domain Eukaryota; kingdom Metazoa; phylum Chordata; class Mammalia; order Carnivora; family Mustelidae; genus Mustela; species Mustela nigripes. Next base: position 186,365,334 of record NC_081558.1, read on the forward strand.
TAATATTCAAATAAGTTAATTATGAATTTTAGATTGAGATATAATTTTGCTCATATTTCTCTTAACTTATATTCTGAAAATACTATATACCTTCATGAAAAAGCATGATTATTAGCAGTGGTAATAACAGTATTTTTCTGTTAGTAATTTAAGAGACACAATTTACTTATTTCATTATTTCTGAAAGCCATACTTTTGATAGGCATTTGTAACTATGTATTATGTAAAATCAATACCACTTAGTGAATTAGCCTTCTTTTCCTTCTTTAAATGTATATTTATCTAATAACAAATAAGTGGAGAAAAGGGTGATTAAATGCTTATTTAAGATATCTGAAATCATCATTATCTCTACCATCATGTCTGAATTAGGTAAATTTAACACATTGAGGTCATGAACATTATGTTATCATCATCCTTAATGTATTCTGAATATCGACTACAGAACAGACTCTTTATAGCTGCCTGCTTTAAGGTACTTTCCCATCACGCTTAAATGTAATCCCCTGAAGTGATTATGTGTGAATAATTCAGAAAATTGCACCATGCCTGGGGTTTTAAAGCCACACACTGAAATCCAATACCAGTTTCATACTATTGGAGCCAGAGTACTACATCTACCTTAGTAACACCCCTGAAAAGTACAGATCTAGTGAGGAATTCATATTTGTTGCTTATATTTTGAGTGTCAGACAAATAGAAAACCATCCTAGAAATTTAAATATCATGCATGGATTATGTACCCAGACATTCAGCAGAAACATCATTAAATTTAGAATAACATAGAAGCCTATGTAAGTATAAATATATCCCTGGCACCAAATTAACTGGCAATCTGATATGTGCACTTAAGATATGTATGTATATATGTACAAATGTATGTGTACACACACATATTTACACATAGATATGTGTATATTAAAGCATTTATGTTGATTGATGTTTTATGGATATAATAGATCATACTAGAATAAAATATCAATGTCTAAGGAAATGGTTGTTTGAATATATTAATCATTATCTGATGTCACATATTTTTATACTGCCTTCTCCCTAGAAGTATTCTTTTAAAAAGAAAAAAATTTCCCAAGATTTAAAAATTCCATTTAAGTGCCTTCTTAGCTCAGTAGGCAGCACATCAGTCTCATAAAAACTCCATTTATTAAAAACAAACAAGCAAACAAACAAAAAGACCTCGTGATTTTGTTCCTTAGTATCATAACAATGAGGAATGGCCCATCTCATCACACAGTTGGACTGAACATGGATAAACGTTGATCAAGTGTCCACTTCACAAAACTTCCAACTAGAACACTGTTTCATTCAGAAATTACAAGCTTGAGGGGTGCTGGGGTAGCTCAGTGGTTAAGCATCTGCCTTCAGTTCAGGTCATTATCCCAGGATCCTGGAATTGAGCCCTGTGTGGGCCTCCCTGCTCAGTGGAGAGCCGGCTTCTCCCTCTCCCTCTGCCTGCTGCTCTGCCTCTTGTTCTCTTTCTATATCTCTGTCAAGTAAATAAATAAAATCTTAAAAAAAATAAGAAAAGAAATTGTGAACTTGAAATTGCTGCATAATGTTGAGCATTAGGTTTGGGTGAATATATTATATTGTAGTAATAATAAACATAACATAATTTGGCCGAATTATGTTTTTGCATCTCGTATATGTCATTAGCTTCTTAATTTTCCCATGTAATTATAGCTACCTACATGTACATTAAATATTTCATGTTTCAAAATAAATTTAACCTACTTTGAAAATTCTGGTTATTGACAGCTTTAAAATGCTTCATATGGTCTTATCAATATATAGAATATGGAGGATAAGAATTTCCTTTGGCATTAAATAAAACTTATAGGCATAGATTCTAATCTAGAATTCACTTCAGGAAAATGTCTAGCAGAACTACTCATTTCAACTGCAGAAAACATGAGTCCTTGAAGCAGTCTAGTGGTAACTCTTCAAGGTTTTTTTGCTTTAACTAATGATTAATAACATGTTTCAGTAGTTCTGAGATGTATATCAATTTACAAAGATATATAGTAATAATATAGCAATTGTCATTAGGTCAATCAGCCTTTTAGAAATGAGCACTTTTTTTCTAGATTTTCAACTTCTTTGTACAATGTGTTTGTTAAATCTTTAACTATCGCATAATGATTAGTATTTTAAGTTTGAGCAATCTAAGGTAAAAATCTTGACAGAAACATAATGAGCATGAAATTTAAGCTAATGAACAGAGAATATTGTCTTTGGACCGTGAAAGCAAAGCTCTCTTACTAAAGTTGGACTCGATTTTTCTTAACAATTCAAATCTTTGGTAATTGCATATATTTTTTTAAATCAGTAATTGGGGGCGCCTGGGTGGCTCAGTGGGTTAAATCCTCTGCCTTCTGCTCAGGTCATGATCCCAGGGTCCTGGGATCGAGCCCTGCGTCCGGCTCTCTGCTTGGCCGCAAGTCTCTTCCCTTCCTCTCTCTCTGCCTGCCTCTCTGCCTACTTGTAATCTCTGTCAAATAAATAAATAAAACCTTTAAAAAAATAAAAATCAGTAATTGAAATAGACTTACAAATGACTTAACCTGGGGTGCCTGGGCGTCTCAGTTGTTAATCATCTGCCTTGGGCTCAGGTCATAATCCCAGAGCCTTGGGATCAAGCCAAGCATCAGGCTCCCTGTTCAGCAGGAAGCCTGCTTCTCCCTCTTCCTCTCCCACTCCCCCTGTTTATGTTATCTCTCTCACTGTGTTTCTCTCTGTCAAATAAATAAATGTAATCTTAAAAAAATAATAAATAGTATATCCATACAAGCCAACTTCAATTATAATATAAGAGCCTGCTTGGGATTCTCTCTCTCTCCTCTTCCCACCTCCTTCTCTCTAAATAAATAAACAAATAAACAAACAAACAAATGGTAGGAATTATTGTTGGAACTTGGGAAACATTTGAAAAGTTCAACTTGAACATAAGAGTTAATAAAGATCTATTGTATTTCCAAAACAACATAAGCAAAAATAACAACAAAACATATATGACCATTAGCTTTAAATTTGGGGAGGGGGGTCTGAATAATTATCTGAAGGACACAAGAATTAAAATGTAACAGAAAGTTTTAATTTAGTGACAAGCCTCAATGGAATAATCTTTCAGAAGAAAAAGATTAAAGATTATACCAATTGTAAAATATTTTATGACATGATTTTAAACCCTTCAAATATCATTAACAACATTCTAAATTACAGGGAAGAATCAAGAAAACTTTTAATGTTAAAAGCACTGAGAAGTTGGATCTATGTTAACTTATGTGGACTATTACTATCATTGTTACTCCATAAATAGCTATTGTTACTCCATAAATAGCTATTGTCTTTCTCTAATTCTTGGATAAATTTTGATTCTGCCAGAGAAAACAACACATATTCTATTTATTTTGAGTAAAGAAAATGTTGCCAACATTGATCATAAACTGACACTGAAATAAACAAATCTGACACTGACTAAATAACCATTGAGAAAATGAATTTTCTTTAAATAAAGCAAATTTTCCATGGGGGAAAAAAGTAGATACATTCTGATTTCTTATCTAAACCCGGCTGTCAAGAATAAATAAACATTAATTCCTATTAATATATGAATTAGCTGCTAAAGAATGTAAGCATATTTTCAACTGTATGAAAGTAATTATGTTTATCAATAAAATAAAATGCGTTAGACTACCATTAGTCTGCCATGTTAGTCTACCATTACAATTATAGATACACGGGAAAAAAGATAACAAAAACCTTTAAAAATTTTTGTTAGCATTTTTGTATATCAAGAAAATGTCTTATGTCACAGCTTTAGAATTAAGAAATCAAGAATTTCTTAATTGATTTTGTTCACAAAATCAAGAATTTTGTGAGCAATGGAACCATGCTTGCCTGAATCTCAGGTTTCTCCCTTTCATCTAGAAGTTTCTCTTTGGTACATTGATCTGGTCGTCCCATGTAGAGTATGATCCAGATCACCTGTTTAAGAAACATTTAGACAATTCATTGCCAGTATTGAACTTGGGAAGAAATAGTATGACTATCACATCTATGCTAACATCCTCTTTATTCTCATATAAAGTCAGAAATGTATGAAAAAAGTGAAAAAAAATTATCAGAAATAAGTTACATGCACAGAACTCTCAAGTGAATTGGTTGCAACATCATAAATCTAGGAAAAGTGAAATGTTTTTGATATTCTCTCAAGAATGACAGGATGAATGGCCTGATTTGGATCTCATGGCCAGATAGTCTCAGACTCTAAAGTGTTTGTTGATATGTCAAGTGACTTCAGAGATCTTTAAGCAACAAAATAACTTTTTCTTACCTCTTCTTTCCTTTTCAAATACAGAATACACACACACACACACACACACAGAACAAATACTGGTAGAGCATATATCACATTTTCCTAGTTGTCTGAATAAAATCCATTAGCACTAAATCACACTTAAAAAACTGGAAGAGATCCAAAATAAAAAAACATTTGCAAAAATCAGAATGATATAAAGGTGCTCATGTTAGTAAAGGCAGCTGTTAATTAGTTAATTTTCAGCTAGATTAATTGTTAGCAGTGTCACTTTTACTCATGAGATAAAATAGAGGAAAATTTTTCCATGTTTTTGCCTAAATTTGAAAAAAAATTTTTTTCTAGGGATAATCACTCAGATAAGAACTTCCAAATATAAAATATATCATAACCCTTTGTAATGAAAATGTGTTCATTTTTCACAGGTCTTGTATTTCCTATAAAATAGGATCCCTCCCCCACCTAAGAATAATTTGTGTCAATGTTGCGAAACTTGGACTGGATCCTGTTGGAAGAACCAAGCACCACTCGGAGACTTTGGAGGATCAGAGGTCTATTTAACACTGGTGCTCAGACAGAGTTATTCTCCAAAGGTCTGAGCCCCAAGCACAAGCAGGGAGGGCGGATTTATACCCTTCTACTTCCACATACTTGGTACTTTGGTTGCCAGTGGGAAACGGGGGAGGAAAGAAGAACCTGGAAAGTCCTTGAGATGGGGACTAGAATCCCCTAGCTGGTTTGGTCAGCCATCTTAGAGTACAGTTTTTCCCTGTCATTAACAATTCTAATCAATATTATTTCAAATAAATTACTAAGTCAGATGCCTCTCCTAAGCATAATTGTGTCAAGAAATTTGTAAAAATGGATATAAACAAAAAATTATAAGAACAAGGAGAACAACCAGTAGTATTGATTTTGTTAATCCAAAGACATGCAGGTCCTAATATTTAAAGGTGTGCTTACCTATTTTTTTATAAGTTCATTTTTGATGAAGCATTAAAAATCTTTTTTTTTTCTTCTCTTCTTTCTGGGTTTTTCTCAGAACACATTTCTCTGTTTCCTCCACATAGCAGGGACAACAAGTCAACTGTAAGGTTTTATAGGAGAGATAAACACGACACCAAGCGAGGTAGGCACAAGGCAAGATTTATTGAAGGCATTCTCTGGTGAAGTTTCAGGGCTCAGGAGAAGGGGAGCCAAGAAAGTTGCGACGGGAGGAGGTGGGCACCCTTGGGCGAGGTTCCGCAACTCTGGAAAGCAGAGTAGGGCAAGTCGCACTGGGAGGGAGTTTTCGGGGGTCTTTTATCTGTTTCCTGCATAGGTATCAGGTTACCTATGGAGACGTGACCTGGGCATACATCCTTTTGGCGGGACAGTCAAAGGTGAAGGAAAGGGGCGGGAGAGGCTGGAAGATGGCGGACCCGGTGGCAGTCATTTCCATTGTTCCTCCTGCTCTCTGAGAGCCTCCAGAGCCTCCGGTCATGTCTATTGTTCCTCCTGCACTCCCGGAGTCCACCAACGCAACACCAACATTTACTTCTTTACAATGTGATGAGATAATCTAACTTCAATATCATCTGGGAATCTAACATTCTGTATCACTCAAGGATGCTGGGTTTACAAGTGGTGAACACATTATTTTGAAGAAAATTTTGGGGGTGCCAGGGTGGCTCAGTCCATTAAGGTTTGCCTTCAGTTCAAGTCTTGATCCCAGGGTCCTGAGATCAAGCCCTGCATCCTAATCCCTGCTCAGAAAGGAATCTGCTTCTCTCTCTCCCTCTGCCTACTACTCTGCCTACTCATGCTCTCCATCTCTCTGTCAAATAAATAGATAAAATCTTTAAAAAATAAATAAAAAGGCGAAAGATTTATGTGATCTGAAGCACTACTGGGTATTTACCCTAAAGATACAAACGTAGTGATCTGAAGGGGCACGTGCACCCGAATGTTTATAGCAGCAATGTCCACAATAGCCAAACTATGGAAAGAACCGAGATGTCCATCAACAGTTGAATGGATAAAGAAGATGTGGTATATATATACAATGGAATACTATGCAGCCATCAAAAGAAATGACATCTTGCCATTTGCGACGTCGTGGATGGAACTAGAGCATATCATGCTTAGCGAAATAAGTCAAGCGGAGAAAGACAACTATCATATGATCTCCCTGATATGAGGAAGTGGTGATGCAACATGGGGGCTTAAGGGGCTAGGAGAAGAATAAATGAAACAAGATGGGATTGGGAGGGAGATAAACCATAAGTGACTCTTAATCTCACCAAACTAACTGAGGGTTGCTGGGGGGAGGGGAGTTGGGAGAAGGGGGGGTGGGGTTATGGACATTGGGGAGGGTATGTGCTTTGGTGAGTGCTGTGAAGTGTGTAAACCTGGCGATTCACAGACCTGTACCCCTGGGGATAAAAATATATTATACGTTTATAAAAAATAAAAAATTTTAAAAAATAAAATAAATAAATAAAAATTTTAAAAAACTTCTTGCCTCCAATTTCTGTACATTTTAGATGATATTTTAGATGATATTTTATATCATTTAGATGATATTTTATATCATCTGCCTGACCAAATGCAGCATAGGTAGAGAAAAGAGAGACAAAGTAAAAAAGTTCTTTACACACAGTCATAATTCTATAATTTTAAAAAAAGGAAAATTTAAACTGACTAAGCATAATTTGAAACTTAAAAACTCAATTATTATGAAACCACACAAAATTAAAGCCATGTTTTAATCACAAGATGGTATAATATGCACATCCCACAGATTTTCAAGTGTATCACACTTCTTAGCACCCCATATCCCTTGGCTAGCTCCAGATAAATCATTCCATTTTAAAGACTACTGATCGACAAAACCTATCTCCCTGCATCACTGCTTTAGGGAAATAAAATGCATGGATTTCCCTCTCAAATTTCTGAACGTTGGCTTTTTAAATAATTATTTGGAAATCCTAATGCTACTGAAAATCTCTAATCCCCATGCATTGTTAATATGATAGAAGACACACTTGGCAATTACCCTAAAAACCAAAGAGCCCTACTGTGTAAATTTCTTGAGTTATTTTTCTACCTAAAAACTTTCATGCAGGCTTCCTGATTCCAGCAGGGTGGGGTTTGTTGTTGTTGTTGATGTTGATGAGGGAACAGAAGGCAAGCTGAGGACAAAGCAGCACCCTACAGCCACCCCTGCCAAGGGATATATGTAACATTCTTCAAGCACTCCAGGCTGCCCTAAAGCTAAGGAAAGGAAAAACAAATAGTTAAGTTACAGAGATCACAATCTTGCAAGACATGAGTCTCCCTCAGTTTATATAATAAGTCTAAGCAGTTTACAAGAACAAAGCATTTCCATCAATGGCCTAGTTTCCAGAAGGAAATGTAGATACAATTAAATGTTCTTATAACCTGTCACCCATTGACAGATACTTGAGGCAGGGAGAGTGTACTGTTCCTCCAGGAAGCTCCAGACTTACCTTAATGTCTTGCTAGAAGGAAAAACAATCTCAACTTGAGAATGACAAGGCCTCTGGTATCTTAGAGGTTCTCTTTAGCATATGAAAGCCTCCCTTTTCCTTACCTTCCCCAAACCCCTAGTATATAATCACCCCCCACCCCCACAACCCCAGTGCAGCTACTCTTTCTGCCTAGAGGTCCTGTTCCTGTGCTTTAATAAACCACCATTTTGCACCAAAGGCATCTCAAGAATTCTTTCATTGGTTCTGGATTTTACCTCACCGAACCTCACCTATATTCCCAAACCCCATCACTGTGTCTAACCTTTTGTTATTTTTCTCCACATCTTGTCACCTCTTACTGGATCCAAGTTCTCCATCCTTGCATTACCAAATCATCCTCACTCTCCTGCTTTACGGGTAAAAAACCCTTGAACTCAGCTCTCCAAAGAAGATTTAATATCTTCATGCAAACCCTCCTTGTAATATTATGGTAAATGTTACTTGCGGCAACTTTTGTTGCCTCTAGCATTCACCACCCTCCCACACCTTTCTCTAGTTCATATGTCTTTTTTTAATTTACTTTGTTTTGTTTTGTTCCCCCACTGATTTTCAATCCCCTATTTTATTCCATACCCTCCAGCCTGCTATCTCAATATCCTTTATTTCCCTGCTGTCTATTCCACTATGAATTGAGAGAGGTATGGTATGACTTTGAAACCTGGCAGCACAAGTGATTTGGGGCTAAAATGCCAAAGTAAAAAATTCCAGGTACAACTGAAATTTGGTATTACAAATAGAAAATGATTGTTTCTTTCTGTAGTTGTGTGTAAATATGTATGCATATGAAATGCATTATACAAGTGTGTATGTGTGTGTATATATTCCATTACAGATTCACATACACCTAGCACACACACACAGAATTTAAATGGAGGTACACAAAGGACTTTCACAGCTTCTAAGTGGCAGAAGTAGGCTAAAGAGCAATATGACAGCACAAGAATTATTATGAACAAGTAGTCATTTTCTTAGAGTAGTCCTAATATTGATTTAGAGATTGCTTCTAAATTATCTTACAGTATACTAACTGAGAAAAACCATTCAGAGTGGTTGATATAGAAAATACTGAGCTACTATTTATGTTCTCATAATAGCTACATTTTAGCCTTGAATCAAAACAAAAATGAATACTAACAGCACAAAGATAGAATTAATTAGAGTTAAGAATCCCAAAACATAGAGTGTTAATAGGTATTTGTTGTTAAATTAAATTTAATCTATAGTTTAACTGAATAAAGTAAAAATCAAAAATTATTCAGTATAAAGAAGTTTAGCACCTGCGTGGCTCAGTGGGTTGAAGCCTCTTTCTTCAGCTCAGGTCATGATCCCGGGGTCTTGGGATCAAGCCCCGCATCTGGGTCTTTGCTCAGCGAGGGGCCTGCTTCCCCCTCTCTCTCTCTGCCTGCTTCTCTGCCTACTTGTGATCTCTGTCTGTGAAATAAATAAATAAAATCTTAAAAAAAAAAGTTTAACTTCTATTTAGTGGATATATAAATTATGTTAATTGCTTATTAGTGTTATTTTTTTTCCTATTAAGATATTGTGTTTTAAAAACTCTTACCTAGGGCACCTGTGTGACTTGCTCCTTTAGGTGCCTACCTTTAGCTCAGGTCATGATCCTGAGGTCCTACGATTGAGTCCCACATCAGGTACCCTGTACAGCAGGGAGTCTGTTTCTCCCTCTCTCCCCTGCTCATGATCTTTCTCTTTCTCTCTCACTTGCTCTCCTTCTCCCTGTTTCAAATAAATAAACAAAATCTTTAAAAAAATATAAAGACTCTTAGCTATAAAGAACAAACTGAAGGGTACCAGAGAGGCAGTGAGTGGGGGATTACTTAAAAAGGTAATGGGGATTAAGGAGGGACCTTGTAATGAGCCCCTCATGTTGTATGGAAGTGTTGCATCGTTCAATATTTTACATCAGAATCTAATACTACACTGAGCTAACTCACTGGAACTTGAATAAAAACTTTTTAAAAACAAAGTAAAAAAAATATTATGTTTGGAAGAAAACATACATTTTTAATTAGGTTTCTCTGCTTTTAGAATGTAGGTTTATCAGGTCACAATAATTTATTTATTTATTTATTTAGCAGACAGAGACCACAAGTAGGCAGAGAGGCAGGCATAGAGAGAGAGAGGAGGAAGCAGGCTCCCTGCTGAGCAGAGAGCCCGACACGGGGCTCGATCCCAGGACCCTGGGATCATGACCTGAGCCAAAGGCAGAGGCTTAACCCACTGAGCCACCCAGGCGCCCCCACAATAATTTTTATTCTGACAGTAATAAACATCAGACTTGCCCACATTACTAGGCCAATTTGAAAAATCTCATGAAATATTTCAAAATCTTTTAAAGTTTGATAAAAACATGACTTTCAAAAATTGTTTGTAAATTTTTTGGTCTGAAATATAATCCAAATATGATTACCTGAGTGTTCACAAAGGTATTTATAGAGATTAAGTCAACATCAGAACTAAGAGGTAGTGTTTAGAAGTCTCATTAATCCACTTATATTAAAATGAATAGCTAGTTATGTGGCTATATTTATACTTTGGTGAGATAGTTAATTTCAGTTAGAAAATTGAGATTATGCTGACTTTTTAAAAATACAAAGCAATGTTCTTGGTTTTTATATGCCCCAGTCCTAATGTGGACATAACAGAGGGAGAACACTAGAAAATTACACAGAAAACCAAACCTTAGATAGATTTCATAATGTAAAGGCAATGCCACATAGTAATTAAGAGTTTAGTTTGGAGAGTCAACTGCTTGTCTTCTATTCTACCTTGCCTTTTTTTTTTTTTTTTTTTTTAAAGAATTTATTTACTCATTTGACAGAGAGATAGATTACAAGTAGGCAGAGCAGCAGGTATGGGCAAGGGGTGGGGGTAGAAGCAGGCTCCCTACAGAGCAGAGAGCCCCTTAAGATCTCCATCCCAGTACCCTGAGATCATGACCTGACCTGAAGGCAGAAGCTAAACTCACTGAGCCACTCAGGCACCCCTTCACCTTGCCTTTTTACAGGCAATATGATACTGGCCAAGCTACAAACTCTCTAATTTTCATTTTCCTCATTTGTAAAACAAAAATGATAATGGCAATCATTACATAAATATTTATATGAGTGACACAATTCACATAAATGCTTGGGACAGACTTAAGCAATAGTAAATGTGCTTAATACAGATGAAGTTCTAAAGTCCAAAGAGCCCTGGTGATGGTATTAAGGAGGGCAGGTATTGCATGGAGCACTGGGTATGTTGCATAAACAATGAATCTTGGAACACTGAAAAAATAAAATAAAATAAAATTACAAAAAAAACTAAAAAATATAAAGTCCAAAGAGTGTAAGATTTGCTTGTATCACAAATATTAATTTAAATATAGAAGCATGTCTGATAATTTCAACCTTAGCATCCTTTTCACTTTACTATAAAAGATATGATAGTCATCTTTTGAACAACCTCTCCATACATACACAGATAGACATCACACATATACATAGATTTCAAGTGTGTGTAAAACTGGATAATATAAACATGTAAAACTGGATAATATGTACATATAAACAAGGAAAATAATGTAAGCATACCTATGAGTATATTGAAATATTTATATAGAAATTTTAAAAGGATATAAATATTAGATTGTGTACAAATATGTACATAAATAAAGTACAAAAGATATGAATGACTTATCCAAAGAATTTCATGAAGATACTGTTTTCAGAAAACCTTGGTTTTATTTTTAAATTATCTTTTTAATTTGGGACAAAATATTTTAACTTTCCAGATTTAAGCCTAATCTGCAGTATGAGAGAATCTGAAATAGGTAAAATCTGTGGTCAATTTCAATTCTGTCAAAACTGATGACTTTCTAAAAAGCATTCTATATGCATGTATATATGTACATATGTATATGTATGCATATATGTATTAGTACATATGCACTCACACATAAATCTGCACATAAGCAAAGTTATATATGTACACTAGTTTCTGAAATTTATAAAAATCCAATATTTTTGAAACACATACTATTATATTAAGAAATTTAACACTCTTCCTCAATAGCTGCTGTAACAGACAAATAAGATCAGTGAGGATATAGAATATCTACAACTCTATCAACCAACCTCACCTTAATGATATTAATGGAACACTGCCCCTAAATATTTGGAACATTAATCAAGACAGAAAAGATAGACTATATGCTTAGGCATAAGATAATTTTTAATGTATTTCAAAAGATTGAAAAGTAATCTCGATTAAACTGTGGGATAAGAGAACTATTATACATCCTTTTAAAATTTTACCACATATTCCTAGAGATGGATCATTTTTTGTAATTGTGACTATAAAGTGGAGTGGTAGACTAAACCAGTCAGTCAAAATATCATAAAATATTCATCAAAATATTGAACTACCCAAATTATTCAAGTGAACAAGGGGTTTTATTTTTTACCTAGATAATTTTCTATTTTATTTAGTTTCCACAAACCTAAACATTGAAAAGTTTTGAGTAATAATAAGCATACATTTAAATCATTGTAATCTGAGGAAAGTATTTAAATATTTTTATAATAAAGAACTATATAGTTTTATTAAGTTTAAGCCTAAGACTAGTAGCCCTGGAGATTATTTTCACTTTCAATTTAATGCTCAACAAATGTACGTTATGATACCTCTTAGAGCATACTTATTTTAGCTATAAAGTATAAAAATTTCAACTGTCTATTAACCATACTGTCAGGGGTTATGTTTCTAGTCTATAGCAACTATTTTTTGGAACAATCTTCCTTCTTGATGGTTACCACTAAGGAAGTCACAGATTAAACAGTTGTAAATTCTTAAAATTGGGGGGAGATCATTTTGACATGCTGGAAAAACATTTTTGAATATAAATGGCAAATATTTCATTAAAATCTGTTAATTTAGGACACCTGGATGGCTCAGTAAATTAAGCCTGTGCATTCAGCTCAAGTCATATTCCCAGGGTCCTGGGATTGAGTCCTACAAGGGCTCCCTGCTAAGCAAGGAGTCTCCTTCTCCCCCTCCTTCCCACTAGTGCTCTCTCTCATTATCTCTGTCTCTCTCAAATAAATATACAAAATTTTTTTAATCTGTTGATTTTTCCAGGGAAAAATTCATAATTTTTCAGAATTACATTCATTTGTTTACATTCAATAATTCTTTCCCAGTCTTCAACAATTTTATAGCTGATGTCATTTAAATAAAAAATAAACTTAACTAAAATTCTAATGAAGCTATGAAATTACCTAATCATTATATTTAATTGTTAATTATTTCTGTTTATTTATTGTGCTATTCTGCTGTTTTATACAGTAAAATTCAACCATGATTTTAATTTATTTTTTGCTGAGGACATTTTGTGTTGTTTTCTTTCTCTGTGTCATTTATATTCATCACGAATTGATCACCTTGGACCTTGCCCAGGTGAGTGCATTTCTTCATTATTTTCCTATATGAAAATCTGTTCCTTTAATAGGAATTTTATTTTTTTAAAAGATTTTATTTATTTATTTGACAGGCAGAGATCACAAGTAGGCAGAGAGGCAGGCAGTGGGGGGCGGAGGGGTGGGAAGCAGAGTCCCTGCTGGGCAGAGAGCCCTTGTAGGACTCGATCCCAAGACCCTGGGATCATGATGGGAGTCAAAGGCAGAGGCTTTAACCCACTGAGCCGCCCAGGTGCCCCAGATCTCTTCCTTTAAAGACAAAAAACAACTTTTGTTCAATTACATCATGGAAGTACATCAGAAGTGAGTTTTTGTCACACACCATTTTTCCTCAAGAATTGGAGTATGTGTGTTTATGTATAATTTATTTATTTATCTTCATATAATTTTATTATAGTTTAAGAAGGTGTCTTTAGGGGTAGCATCTGGCCATAGTAGTCCTTGATCAAGAAAATGTCCACCACTGAGCAAGTATGAAAGAATACATGAAAGCACATGAAAATTCAGATGGCGGCCTTAAATATTAGACAAGTGATGTGAACAATGTCCTCAGCTTTGAAATAAGTCTATGGCTCTTACCGTGTGTAATTTGAAACAGATATTATTCGTTTGCCTGTGTATATCATTCTGTAGGCAGAACAGGAAAAAAGAAATAAGTGAAAGAGTCTTAAAATTTTGTATACAGTTTTTAACTGAAATATGTAATTTCATATTTCAGTCTAAATGATTATTTACTGTTCTGTACATTAAGGTAATTAAAATTAATGCATGTGGGGGCACCTGGGTGGCTCAGTGGGTTAAAGCCTCTGCCTTCGGCTCAGGTCATGGTCCCGGGGTCCGGGGATCGAGCCCTGCATCGGGCTCTCTGCTCAGCAGGGAGCCTGCTTCCTTTCCTCTCTCTCTCCCTCTCTGCCTCCCTGTGATTTCTGTCTGTCGAAATAAATAAAATGTTTAAAAAAAAATTAATGCATGTGTTTCTTTTAACTGGGAAAAATAAAGTGTACTATTTAGAAAACAAAGGCAAAATTTGGGGATATTTTTCTTTTCCAAAATTCCACTATATAATAAGTTTTTATATATTTGCACATATTTTTCTATTTTTATATACTGTATATTTATATATATATTTGAAAGTTTTGTACAAATCATATAATACAGAATTGAAATTAGAGAATATACATTATATCTTCTTATAATTCAAATGTAGTTGATGTAAAATGCTATATTAATTGTAGGTGTAATAACATAATGATTCAACAATTCTGTACATTACTCAATGCTCACTCTATAAGTGTAATATATGTTGTATTAATTATGCAGGTATAGGGAAAGACCTGGCTTAAATATCATATCTTCTTTGGTCACTTATATGAGTAAAAAAGATAATATTCCTTCTTCATTTTCATAAAATAAGCAATGATACATACTACTTAATCCAAACTTACACAATTTAGGTGACACCACAAGAGAATTCTACTCAAAAATAGTGATTTTTATATAAATAATTGTGCTTTCTCCTCTACAAATAATGTTCTTAGGTAATAGAAATACATCTCATGATATGCTGTAAATCATCTCTATTATCTTCATAGTTTTGAGCTAAAATAAAAGGGAAACACATAATCACCTTTGGTTACTAAAATGGCAGCAATTATGTTTCCATATCAGAAATGTATGCATGTACAGAAAGCTTATTTAAGAAGCATTAAAATCCTAAAATAATGTTTAGATGAGATTACAAAAAGATAAAAGAGGTCAACTAATATTGTTTATTTATATACGTGTTAAGTGACATAGGGCATTTTCTATGGGTTATCTTTGTGCTATAGCTGTACATTTAAATTTAAGCTCCATAGACAGATACTGAGTACATTAATGGCTCCATTATATCCGTTTTTATATTCACTACCACATCCATTTTGAGGTTTCTAATCACAGCACAATTATTTGGCTAAATCTTTTACATAGGAACACTCCAGAGAATAGTGAGCAAAGAGTCTTATTGACCTGGTTGCCACAGCTGGTTTATACTTTTCTAATGTGCATTCTTTAAGAAGGGGAAAGAAAATAACCAGTGAAGAAAGGACACCTAAAGAATAAAGAATAGAGTAGAGATGTGGAAAATATTCAGCTCACATTTTATCTTGTCCCAAAGCACTGGAGGTTATCAAATTCACTGTTTTATTAGCAAGCTGTAGTTTTACAAGTAGCATGTTCCAGAAGGCATTAGCTGAGCTCATTTACTTGAAACTGTTTTGTATAGATCACCAATATGTAAAGGAAAATAGGGCTAAAATTAGAAACATATACTGCTGATAATTGCTGAGTAATTAAGTCAAAACAAAGGTAAACATTGAGACACTTGAATAATTGAGAAGTAACATTTTTATATAAAATAGTGACCTGAACAATGGCTGCCAGCGGGAGACAGAAAAAAAAAATTAAAATTTAGCAGAATCGAACAGAGGACTCGAAAGATGGTCTTGAATATTCAGAATTATTGTTTTAGCAATTCCTGGCCACTGGTTTTACCAATATGTCAGCTATTTTTAAGATTTTTTTGTTGTTGATTTCCACAGAAAGAAGTCATCTCATCTTTGTCTTTTAATATTCCAGGGCTTCTAAAAAATTAGGGTATATTTACATACAATAAAGTATACATACAGGAAATTCAGTTCTGTGAGGTGTATTAAATGCATGGTGTCAAATAAATAAAATCAACGTAAATTTACATTACTCCTCCCCCAAATTTGCCCCGTCTCCCTTTGTAGTCAGTGGATATAAAGACTTCACAACAACCCAGGAAAAACCACCGTAGTCACTGTGCTCTAATTTGTCTCAGTGGAATGTTTGCTATGTTAAAACTAGGGGGTGGATAATTAAATTGTCCAAACTATTGCTCCAGACTTTTTCTGTTTAATCATACTTTTTATACTCATTTTCTTCAACTTCTTTATCAGTTTGTGGGACTAATGTGTGCTATGTGTCCTATATTTTTAAAAGATTAGCGAGAGGAAATAAATAACTTGAAAATATTTCAAAGCAAAGTGTTCTATGACATAATGGGATTTTGCATTTTAATATTATTAGAGATACATAATATACTCACATATATATGAAACACATATGCTTTGAATTGACTTAACTGTAAAATTCAAATTAATGTTCATTGAAATCCTATGAATTAATAAATTCTGTAAATAATATTGAGTTTAACATTTGTCTATGCTTCGACTTAGGAGTTATGTGTATTTCCCACTTCCATGTAGGTCTGTAAATCAGAACAATAAACACGACCAAGGAATGATGCACTTGTATTGACAGAATAAATATGAATGTTCTCTGGTTGTAACTGTGATAATTGTTTTTACCTGCTAGAATCTATCATAAATAGATAAAGTTTCCTTTACTGGCTTACTGGAACTTACAAGTATACTACCCCTAAAACTTGGAAGATTTCACTCAGTCCTAACCATTCTAAGTGCTTTCCATGTATTATCTCATTCAATCATCAGCACAATTCTTTATAATAAGAACTATTCTTATGCCAATTTTATAAATTAGAATCTGGGGCAGAGAATATTTAAATAACTTGGCCAGGGCATGTAGTTAATAAATAGTACAGCTTAATTCAAATGCAGATTGATTCTGGAGCCCACGCTTTTCACTGCTTCTCTTGAGACACTCCTCTGGAAATTTGAAAATGCTTTAAAATTTACTTCAATAATTAAGTTAAAAAGGTTCTACATTGTGGGGCACCTGCGTGGCTCAGTCAGTTAAGCATCCAACTCTTGGTTTCAGCTCAGGTGGAGATGTTGGGGGTCATGAGATTGAGCCCCGCATCAGGCTCACTGCTCAGCACAGAGTCTGCTTGAGATTCTCTTTCTCCCATTCCATCTGCCCCTCCCCCTGCTCATGCTCCCTCTCTCTTTTTCTAAAATAAATAAATCAATATTTTTAAAAAGAGTTTCTACAATGGGGTGCCTGGATGGCTCAGTCAGCTCAGGTCATGATCTCAGGGTCCTGGGATCGAGCCCCACATCTGGCTTTCTGCTTAGTGGGGAGCCTGCTTCCCCCTCTCTCTCTGCCTGCTTGTGATCTCTCTCTCTCTCTGTCAAATAAATAAATAAAATCTTTTAAAAAAAAGAGTTTCTACATTGTTAATGCTTTATTTCTGCTTACCTCTAGTGCACTCACCATTTTTTAATATCATAGAATATATTGATTTTCTACCATTCTATATACATTGCCTCTAGCATTTACATGACTTGTTTAAAACAAACACAACTACATTCAAAGCTTGCATAGGATGGAACTTAAAGCACAAACCATTAGTGGGGTTGACTTACATATTACCCATTGATAATTGTTAATTATAGTTGAATAAACAGAATTTTGATATCATTGTCAAATAAAAGCACTTTAAATACTATGTTTATTTTACAATAGTCAATACTCTTTAATTGATTATCAATATTTCTATAGAACAAAGATGACCTGTCTCATATCAGTATTTGTTTTATCTACACTTAAATTATTTTTATGCAAATAAAGTCATTTTTCAGACAATCTTTGAAGAGATTAATCAATGACAATGACAAATATGTCCAATAGTGAATTCATCAAAAATTGCTTCCAGGGGCACCTAGGTGACTCAGGGTCAAAGCCTCTGTCTCTGGCTTGGGTCATCATCCCAGGGTCCTGGGATCAAGCCCCACATTGGGCTCTCTGCTCAGCAGGGAGCCTACTTCCCCCTCTCTCTCTCTACCTACTTATGATCTCTGTCTGTCAAATAAATAAATAAAATATTTCAAAAAAGAATACTTCCAGGTTTGCAAATGGCATTTCAATGTTAAGAAAATTTTTAAAGTTACAATTACGAAAACTTTGAAAAAATCTTGAGTGAAAAATATTGGAGATCATATATTCATTTTAACACTAAACTATGAATGTAGCAAAAGGTTATTTTCCAAATTCACAAACTAAAATTACAACACTCATTTCATTCATTGGATAGATTGTTATTGAGTATCAATTCTGTATAATTATGTGATTCTGAATATATTATTATCCACTTCATAACAGTGAATAAGACAAAACTTTTTATGATGTAATTATGAAATTACTGTTGCTAATAATAATTATTCTTTAATTATTTGAGGAATGAGACCAATGAAGATAATAGGACACTTAGATTATCTCATTTGACAAAATCATCAGATGGTGCAATGTCATTAAGCCATACATGATAACTTCTTTAAAATACTGTAGTAGTTGAGGAGGAGTAGCATATGACACCCCAAAATATATGGCTTTGGTATATTGATTAGTTTGAATTAAGTTTACTTGAGAAACAGCCAATGTAAGAAGGATACTCTGAGCACCATCTGTCCTCTTGAAAGCAGGAAATCAATCTCCCATGAAAATATCCTACCTATACCAGGAGGGTAGAAGACGTCCTTATTGCCAGAGATAGGAAATTAATGCTGAGTGCTGTATAAACAAATCTTCCTCACAAATTTACTAACTCAAACCCAAACTCCTTTGTCCTGGCAATATCTACATACTTGTTTCTTAATCTAAATGGTATAAAAGCTTCCTGCTTTAGTCACTTAGAGCTTTTGTGGCTCTTGTACATACAAAATAAAAATTGTTTATCTCCTATCAATCTGCCTTGTGTCAGTTTAATTATTAGAACAGCCAAAGAACCTAGAATAGAAGAAGGGAAACGTTTTCTTCCTTTACAAAGTGCATTGTCCTTATCCATGTCCCATCTTCAATATGTTTCCAACTTCTTCCAGGAAAATGTGGTATTCATTGGTCTAAACTCTGAAGTTTTTGTTCTCTACTTTTCTCAGTCTGAACAAATATGAACTATTAAACAAATATATATCTGTTAAGAGAGTCTAACACTGTTGCAGCAATAGATAAGCAAGCAAATAGAACATCATAGTGCTGGTATGTTCGCATACACTGAGATATGGTATAGGACAAAGATAACACTGCATCCAAACGGTTAAAATAGATATTTTTAAAGATATGGTGCTGGAGTGGCGCCTGGGTGGCGCTCAGTGGGTTAAAGCCTCTGCCTTTGGCTCAGGTCATGATCCCAGGGTCCTGGGATCGAGCCCCATATGGGGCTCTCTGCTCAGCAGGGAGCCTGCTTCCCTTCCTGTCTCTCCACCTGCTTTTCTGCCTACTTGTGATCTCTGTCTGTCAAATAAAAAAAATAAATAAAATCTTTAAAAATGTATATATATATATAATATATAATATATAATACAGATATAATATATATAAATAAAAATAATAAAATAAAATAAATTTAAATATATATATATATATGGAAAAGAATGTATCCATATGGAAATTAAATGGATTGCATTTACCTCAAATGACCTGAGAAAATTATAGTATTTTATAAGAGTATATAAAA
This sequence comes from Mustela nigripes, assembly GCF_022355385.1. Lineage (NCBI taxonomy): Eukaryota > Metazoa > Chordata > Mammalia > Carnivora > Mustelidae > Mustela > Mustela nigripes. The sequence goes on from NC_081558.1 coordinate 186,385,116, forward strand.
TCATATTTTAACAATCTCAGAGTAGTGTGGGTACGTATATATATGCATATATATTTTTAAAGACTTTTTTGTTTGTTTGTTTGTTTATTTATTTAGAGAGTGTGTGAGTCAGGGAAGGAGCTTGATCTTACGATCCTGAGCCAAAATCAAGTGTAGGACACTCAACTAATGGAGCTGCCCACGTGTTCCTACAAATACATTTTAAGCAAGAAAGGAAAATGCACCCAAACAACTCAGCCCCTCAAAAACGACAGAAGCTTAATGCCTCAAAGCACGTCAGGCAACCTCAATCTAGTCATTTTATGCTTGAAATCTCTGAACAGGCACTTCAGTGGCTTCAAAGAACAAAGAATACAGAACCTTACAGAATTGGTCCAGAAAAGTAACTGAACAACAACAAAGAACAATAATACCAAACTTGAGAGGAAGAGGATCTAACAAGTTGTATGGATTTAGTTAAAGGATAAAAGTAGTGCATTTAAATAACTAGGTATCAAGTAAATACATAACTGAAAATGCATGTCTTTGCCTTATAACTCACCATCCTGACTCTCTGCCATTGGTTTTCACAGTTCCATTTCTCCTTCAACTGTCACATACTTGGGGAATACAAACATTGTATGGCTTTGCATTCAATAGTACTTTTTCAGTCCACATATAATTTAATTTTAATTAAATAGTGATTGTTGATTTTCAAGTTAAAAATCTGCTTAAGATCCAACCAATGAAGATTTAATTTCACCTCTAACAAGTACTCTTGCTATGAACTGTGACAATGTAAAAGTAACAATGTGGTAGACAAGAGAAAGAAGTTGAAAGGTCCACCATGATCATGATCAAAGTGGTATCTATCTTGGTTTACCTGGGATTGTACTGGTTTATTCCTGTTGCCTCAATGTCTCACAGTTTACCACTTGCTGGGATTTTTTACTTTCAATGATGCAGTTTAATAATTATTTTATTATAGTAAACATTACAGGTTTGGTAGACTTCTCCTATGTGGTCAGCTCAGTGATGCAATGAAGTGCACTCAGACACCAATAGTTGGGATGATGAACCCTTTTGAATCCTGGGTGCTAGTGAGAGGAATATTCAATATTGTGATCCCAGTAGGGCATGTGGCTCATCAAGCCTATAATCTAAGAGAAGTTATAAGTTAGATCTATGTGAAATATACTGGGGAATAAGAAGCTAAACAGCTCTGCCTTACAACATACAGGAAATAATATGAGCTACTTTGTTATGATAGTTTGTTTCTTTGTTTTATGGATTGATTCTTTAATTATTTAATAATTCTATTCTTTGGTGACAGTCTTTAGTTCTTCAGTAAAATCTTTAGAAGAAATGAGCATTTTCTACCAGTAAAGTTTATACTTAACAAAAAATCAAGAACTACATTTCCTTTTCCCAAAATGGCAAAAATAAACATAATTTGCACAAACTATTGACACTGGCCTTTGACAATTAGATCTCTGTTGATACCTAAAATCACAAACTGCATGATGCAAATCTGCTAAAGAAATGTAGTACTTCTTAAAAGTTAATAACTATTTAGGAAGATGTTTCCTGAAGACCAAAATAGGACACATGCTTCTGTAAAACTGTATTACATATTATTTGTGAAACGTGACTTTTTTCTATGAACAAAAAGACTGTATTTCTAAACTAATGTGACCTATTTCTAGACTTTTCTCCAAATTTGGCACATACATAATGTGAAGTGAGGATTTGAATTTTTCAGTTTCATAAGTTGGTTATATTATAGTAGTTTTCTATTTTGTGCTTCAAATAGAAACTCAGTTACATGAATTCCACTAATAGACTTTTTAAAAAAATTCAATTCATGACATCAATGTCTAGATTTTGGCAGTTCATTCTGTTGCAGGTGAAACATCTGTTACTCCAATGAATGCTTTATCAACTAAGTTTTGAGGAAAAAATTATTTGTTTTTGTGCTGTTACTGTGACTATGAATTTGGATGGCACACAGCATTGTTGTAAAACACAAAGGTCCTACTAAATTTAGAAAACTATGAAGCAGAAATGTATTTAGACTTGGCTGTGGTACATACATTATTCATAATTGCATCTGAACGGGTTGAGATATTCTGTTAATCCAAGATAAGCAGCTGACAGATTTCATAAAAATTAAGATATATATCTTCATATACATGCATATATAGATATGTATTCAATGGAATTAAATTACAAATCATTTGTAGAAATACTTATTTTTAAGTAAAACACTTTCTTGGATGTCCACCATCAATCAGATTTTTAAAATATTTTTAACTTTAAAAACTAATACAGTTCAAATTAAGTGTTCAAAAATGATTTTGATATTTTTTGTAACTGTTCTATAAACATCATTGTATTTTTTCAAAATTTGATAGTTTTCAAAATGTTCCACAAATCCATAAATGAAGCACCAATAATTTTTAATTTTTAAAGTTCTCAGTAAACTGTAGTTATTGAAAACATACATTAAATATAGGATAGTATATTTTTCCCAACAAAATCAGAGGGAAGAAAATGAAAGAAAATTTAAATAATGCTCAAGATTTGATTTTCATATTCTGTAATATTATCTCAAAAGACTAGACTTCTGAGAATGATCAGTTGAAGATAATCCTAGAATGAGAGCAGAATTAAGTTGAGAAGAGCTACAATTTTTCAAAATCTAAATTTGGCTAAATATTTTGGAATAATAACATTTTGTCTTATGAAGTATTTTTCAAAGAAAGATATTTTGAACGGAGAAAAAAGTATAGTGAAAATTTTGAGACTAAAATATGCATACATTTTAATACAGAAACAGAAGTCAAATTGAAGATACTCTCCTATAGGACTTCCATGTGGCAAAATTTCCTAAATTTAACAAGTACCTCAGGTCTTATGAGAAATAACTTTCTCAATTACAATACTACAGTCTGCAGAGAATCACTTGAAGTTGTCAAAATTTAAGATAAAACATAGGGCGCCTGGGTGGCTCAGTTGGTTAAGCATCTGCCTTCAGCGTAGGTCATGATCTCAGGGGTTTGGGATTGAGCCTGGCAATGGGCTCCCTGATCAGCAGAGAGTCTGCTTCTTTCTCTCCCTATGCCCCTCACCCCAACTCATGCTCTCTCCCTCTCACTTTACTCTCTCTTTCAAATAAATAAGTAAAAATCTTTTGAAAAATATAAAATATAACCACTGTTTACTCTTACTATGTCTTTTGTTTACATTTACAAAGATACTACCATCATTTCCAATATCAGGGAAGAAAGAGGGGCCATGTTGAGACCCCTAGACATAAAAAAAATCAGAGATTACTAAAAATGACTCTACGAACAAAATTTGGTAAAATATATTAAATAAATATTCTTTGTAAAACACAACACTTAACCTAGCAAATATCACTCAAGATGAAGTAGATAATCTGAATAGTATTAGATGAATTAAATAAATTAAAGCAATAGTTAAACCTTCTCAGAAAAAGAACTTGAGGGGCGCCTGGGTGGCTCAGTGGGTTAAAGCCTCTGCCTTTGGCTCAGGTCATGATCCCAGGGTCCTGGGATGGAACCCCACATCGGGCTCTCTGCTCAGCCGGGAACCTGCTTCCCCCTCTCTCTCTGCCTGCCTTTCTGCCTGCTTGTGTTCTCTGTCTGTCAAATAAACAAATAAATAAATCTTTAAAAAAAAAAAAAAAGAAAGAAAAAGAACTTGAAGCCCATTTGCTTTACCAGGTAATGTTACCCAACAATTAAGGAAAAAATAATACAAATACCTCACAAACTCTGGAATTTAAAGAGAAATAGTTATGACACCTCTTATCAAACCAGAATCATTCTGATACCAGAACAAAAGACCTTACCAGAAAGGAGACCAACCAGCATATTCTCTTATAATTTATCAGCATATGGAATCCAGCAATATATAAATGTATATAATGAATAAATGATAAATATATAATACAATTTATAAATACATGAAAATAATAATACATAACAACCAAATGGCATTTATCCGGAAAACACAAGAAAGTTTTCAAAATGAATCAATGTGATCTTCTTGTTAACGCCATAGAGAAGGAAAGCCATGTGATCATATTAATTGATATAGTAAAAGCATTTAACAAACTTTAATGTGTATTACTTATAAAAAATTATTATCACATTGGGAATAAAAAAGGATGTCCTTAAATGATTAAGGGCAGCTACAAAAAGGCCATTGATAACATTACATTTATTAGTGAAAGATTTAATGCTTTCCAGTAAGTCTGTGAACACAGTAAGAATAGCAACTCTCACCAATTTTTTTTTTCTGGTTGCACTGGAAATCAAAGCCAGTGCAATAATAAGAATAATGGTGATGAAAGAAAAATGCAGATTGGAAAGGAAAAAAAAAAAAAGATGTGTCCCTATTTACAGATGAACTGATTATCTTTGTAGATGATTCCAAATAATATATAAATAAATATCCAAACCTAAGTAGTGATGTTACCAATATCATAAGATATAAATTTGAAACATAACAGTCAATCATATTTTTATATAACAATGAACAGTTAAAAAGTAAAATTAAAAAAAAATATATTGTCAGGGTGCCTAGGTGGCTCAGGGGTTAAGTGTCTGCCTTCGGCTCAGGTCATGATCCCAAGGTTCTGGGATAGAGCCCCCCATTGGGCTCCTGCTGAGTGGGAAGCCTGCTTTACCTCTCCAACTCCTCCTGCTTGTGTTCCTGCTCTCACTGTCTTTCTCTGTCAAGTAAATAAATAAAAATTTTTTTAAAAATTGTCATAGCTCCATAAAATGAAATACATAGACATAAAAAAAAAAACCTGCCAGATCAGTGTGCAAAATTAAAAATCATGGATACAAGAAATCAGAGAAGACCTAATAATTCTATGCTCATGTACTGGAAAAGTTAACATACTTAAGATGACAATTCTTTCCAAGTTGATCTGTAATTGAGAATAATAATAATTGAAATTGAAGCAGTAATTTCATTTAGAGATAGAAAATCTGATTCTGAAGTTTATAATTAAGTAAAATGGCCAAAATCAATTTTGAAAAAGAAGAACATAGTTTAAAGGACTCACACTATTCAACTCTAAGACTTACCATAAGGTTGTGACCATGTAAACTATAGTACTGACAAAAGAAAGATACATACAGCATGTATTAATGGAACAAGATTTAATGTCCAGGAATTGGGCTATATGTGGTCATTTGATTTTTGACCAAAGCTCAAAAACAATTCAATGGAGAAACAAGTCTTCCTTGCTTTTTTATTTTCTTTTACCAAGTCTATTTTTTAAATTTATTTCAGCTTTATTGAGGTTTAATTGCTATGTAAAATTGTAAGGTATGTCAAGTGCACATCATGGTACTTTGATATATGTGAACATTGGGAAAGCATGCCTCCCACATTTATCATCTTATATATTTCCCTCTCTTCCTTCCTTTCTCCCTCCCTCCCTACCTCACTTCCTTCTTTCCTTCCTGGTAAGAACATTAAAATTCTACTCAGTAAATTTCAGGATGGACTACAGTGTTCTCAACTATACTCACCATGTTCTGCCTTAGATCCTCAGACCTCATTCATTTTTTGGCTGCAAGTTTGTACCCTTATGACCAACCTCTTTCAACTTCCCCCACCCCCAGCCCTTGAGCAAACACTATTTTACTCTGTGTTTCTGAATTTCACTTTTTTTAAATTTATTTATTTATTTATTTTAGAATCCACATACTGGTGATACCTGGCAATATTTTCTTCTTTCCCTGGGAGCTTCTCAACAAATGAAAACTTAAACTTCACACGCAAGAAAAGAAACGTGTACTTTATACCACACTTTGTATAATAGTAACACAAAATGGGTAATGGATTGATTTTTCAAAAGTAAACCTATAGGGGCGCCTGGGTGGCTCAGTGGGTTAAAGCCTCTGCCTTTGGCTCTGGTCAATTTCCAGGATCCTGGGATCCAGCCCCAGTCAGGCTCTCTGCTCAGCAGGGAGCATGCTTCCTCCTCTCTCTCTCACTGCCTCTCTGCCTACTTGTGATCTCTGTCTCAAATAAATAAATAAATAAATCTACCTTTTTTTAAAAAAAGCAGTTATATTTTTAAAAATAATAAATAAATAAATACCTAATCACATTAAAAAAAAAAAAAAGAAATGTAAACCTATAAAAATACTAGAAGAGAACAGATCAGAAAACCTTTGTGACCTTGGGTTTGGCAAAAAGGTCTCAGATGTGGTTAAAAAATACAGTCCATGCAAGAAATTTATCTTTGGCATGCCTGTGCTTACTTCCTCAGGCCCTGTATTTTCTGATTCAATTTTAGGAAATGAAAATTTGTGTAACTGAGAAACTGCAAACACTTTTTAAAAGTAGTTTGGGAACAACAGGAATACTGGAAAAATGGAAAGATATATTATGTGCAAGAAGTGAAGTGCAAGAAGGAAACACTAAAATTATACAGAAGAACTGTATTAGAAACTTTACAAAGATCAAAAAATTAAATATCCTGCTCTATATCTTACAACCATTGTTTTTATGACATGTATAAATGTCTCTATTTCATCTTCAGACATTCTGAACTTCATAAACTTAATGTTTTCTTCTGGAATGCAATCTTTCAATTCTGAAAGCCTTATATTCTTATTGTTTATCATCTGTCATTTTTTACAAATGGTGTAATAAACTCCGAAATACAAAATACATGTGTGTCTCTGTTACGGATGAAATTAAATCACACAATGGTCTCCAATTTTTCTTCTTTGAACAAAAGATAAATTAGTATATCAATAACTCTAGTAAACTTCTTATCCTCAAAATTATATGTCTGAAAGATTGGGTAATGTACTTTAAAAAGTATGTTATCTTTTCTTATTGCTCTTTTGTTTTTTGTTTGTTCATTGTTTGTTCTAAAATTGCAGACATACAATGTGAGGTATTGATGAGGGAGGCATATATATAAAAAATAGCATTTTGCCTATCTTCCCTCACTCAATCTTGTTTTATCGGCAGGCAAGATAGTAAAGTTGAAAGGCTTTTATACCATCTTAGCATTTCAGGTTTGTTTATTTGCTGTTTTCACTAGCAGAGCAGTGCTGAATTATCATTTATTTTCATTACAGTTTTATGGTTTGATTCTTATCATGAATTTCTATTTTTTTAAATAATATACCAGTTATTGGATACTCATAGAAATATGCATAACAGATAGTAGAAGAAATGTTTTATAAATCTCAATCCTACATTTAATAAAATGAAACTATACCCTCTTACATTTAATTTATATAATTCAAAGCTATTTTGTTCAAAAGTGTTTGGACAAATCCTGGTGTCTTTAAAAAGAGTATAATTTCATTAAAATTGAGAAGAAATTAAGCTGACGCATTTTAAAGTATTCACCGAAATTGAATTTCCATAATTCTGAATAAGAATATATTGAAATCATATTTTTCTAAACTAAAACAGCTTTTCTACTAATGCTAATTGGATTATATCTTTGGCTTACTATCTTGTTATTGCAACATATTTAATTATAAAAGAACATTAACAGTATTACAGTTGTATAAAACATAAAGATATGCTAATTTAAATTTGCTATATCTGCTCCCAATGATGATCAGAGAGACATAAAATTAAAGATTCCAAAGGCATAGTGTAGATTTTAAAACATGTTATCCATATTATCCCCTCATCATGCAGTTTTATAGATATCCTGAAATTTTAAATATAAAGAAAGAGATTGGTATTCGTATGGGATTTTTCTGATCATTCCTTCTCCTCAACAAACACACACAAACAGGCACACACACACATGCTATTTCATTGATACGTATATTGGTAGACTGTCACATATGGTGTGTTAATTAGTTAATTAATTTGGAGAACTGCCACAAATATTATGCATCCATGTTTACAATTTTTGAAATGTAGTTTATAAATCAGGTTTTAAAAATAAAAATTGGAATAAGCACAGGAAATCAGAATGTTAGACTAATACACAGGAACGAACATAAATAAAATATTATATACAAGATGGCTGATAATATTTTATAAGATATTCTCACATTAAAAAATATAAATAGCAGAATTTACCTAAAAGAATGGAAATTGTCAAAAGTACAATAAATGAAGTAAATTGTGAGAGTGAAATTATTCTGACAGCAGTTTATCTCTCTCTTTTTTTTTTTTAGTTTCTATCTCTTTCTGTCGATTTTCTGCTCAATTATTTATGTCATCTTTCTACTGTGAGTGAAATAATGTTCCTGCAGTGATGGTGGTTATCTGAAATAACAGGTAGATAAGATGTTTAGTGGTTGGCAAAACAGTGTTTCTGCTGAGATGGATCAAAATCTTTACCATGTTTTCTTTCCAAATATATAGGAATTATTTAGAAATAGTACCAGTATAATTGTATGTATAACAGAAATCATGCATAAAATAATCTGTTACTCTCTAGGGGTGCTGCTAAGGCTCACTACTGTTCACGTCACAAACTACAACATGAAGGTGTTTCACTCAGGATCCTTACAGGCTAAAAAAACTCCACTCTATCTAGTTTGGGAAGAAAGATTTTTAAGAAAATATTAGGCAATTCAAGACTCTCCTTGAGGACAGAGATCATACTTCACAGATATGCACCCAATGACATTGCCCAACCTTTTCTTCAAGTTGCCTAAAATCCACTGACACCAGAGCTCAGTGAAAAACTTCAGTTGCAGCTGTTCCTGTCTCCTTCAGATCTTGAGAAGATACAACCATTTCTACTCCAGTAGATAGGCTTCCCACCATGAGTTTCCTGCTCGCAAGCTTCCTGCACTGCCCTAACCGCTGTTCCTGCCTAAAGGAACCCTCCCCTTGACCCAATTTAAACTCACCTACTAGCAGCCAGCACAGCCCTTCCAAACTGACCCCCTGCACTGCCCTATAAAAACTCTGTAACCCTACTACCCACCCAGGGCCCAGAATTTAGAGTTTGAGCTCGTCTGGGTTCACCAGGGTAAAATAAACCTGAGTTCTCCTTCTCACTGGTCTGATTTTTTTCCCCCATAACACAGTAACAAAAAATGTTTCTCCCTTACACACTATAAAATTACTTGTAAATATGAAAAGAAAATATTTGGGTTTTTTAGGTCATTGAACATGACTTAAAACAATGTGCTCTAGTCACATTTTCTTCTATGCAGTAACATCCCCATATAATGAGCTATGAAGGAAACCACGTCAATTTATGTAATTCAGTGTTCTTCATCACTGACTTCTCAAAAGTGGGGCAACACAAACCCTTCTTCATATTCTAATTCAGAACCAAGTTTCAGCTTTTATTTCTCTAAATTTCTAAGTGATATCCACATTTCCTCTCCATCCATCCTAATTCTTTCTATTATTCTATATACAAATTTTAAAATGTAAAGTATGTAAAATAACTGCAGAAAGAGTCTGGAGGAAAAGAAAATTATTTAAGATTTATATATAAATGGGGGCACCTGGGTGGCTCAGTGGGTTAAGCCTCTGCCTTCAGCTCAGGTCATGATTTCAGGGTCCTGGGATCGAGCCCTGCATCCGGCTCTCTGCTCAGCGGAGAACCTGCTTCCCCCCACCCCCACGCCTGCCTCTCTGTCTACTTATGATCTCTCTCTCTCACTCTGTCAAATAAATAAATAAAATCTTTTAAAAAGAATTATTTATATATTAATATATGATAATGCAAAGGAAGTATATAAGTAGGTAATTCAATTCTTAGCTTTATAACTGATCACAAGACTGCAATTGGTATTTACGCCTTCTTCCTCTATATCTATATTCCTTCTGTTCACAAGCAGCTCTTTAGCTGATTGAAATTTGTTATTTGATGGGACGGACAATCCAAACCTTCATTCCTGAAGGAAGTAAGTTCACGCTGGTCCTTCCACAGGTGTTTACTTTGTCTTCCAAACACCTTCAATATTTAAGTATCCTCTCTCTTCCTTCATTATGTGGCATCGTATTTGCCTTTGTAAGAGGTATAATTACCCAATTTAACACTGGAAATGTTCATTTTACCAGTTTAAACAGTGGCATCTGAACCCCAAAATAGGAGATAATATTTCAGCTTTTATTTCAGGGGAGCCAGTGCTGCATTCCCTGGCAATTCCTTTTGATACATTCCCACCCTCGAAGCAATCCAACCTGGAAGAAGGCAAACTCTTTCTGTAAAGGGGCAGAAGGTGAGTAGTGTATGCTTGGGAGACCATATGGTGTCTTTTACAACTACTTGGTTCTACTGTTATCTCACAAATGCAGCCATAGACAACATATAAGCAAATAGGTTTGGCTGTGTCCCAATAAAATTTACAAAAACAGATAGTGGACCTCGTTTGGCTCACAGGCAATAGGTCCTTCTTGAAACTGTCTTAGTTTGAGTCTTGGAAATAGGAAATGAATAAATGTGGAAATGAAATATTAAACTTCATAGTAAAAATGCCACTTCCTATTCCACATTCTGAGTTCCCAAACCTGTGTATTTTGGCTCTAAGTGGGACATGAAAACGAATCTGTTTCCAATTCAAAACATATAACACAACCAGTAAGATAGAAATCCAGCTTTGCAAGCTAGCATCTGAGACCTAACTAGGTAACAGTTTTAAAAGGTCCTACTATTCTCGTGGTGAGTTAGACAGTAATATCAAAAATGTTATTAGGTTCAGTTGCCTTAATTAATTAATTAATTAATTACTTTAATCTTTTTGCTGTATATGATCAGAAGCAATGTTGTACAGGTGAAATGGTGATACGGGTATTCACTAATCCTGCAGTTTTATTGGCAAAGACATCTATTCAAAAACGTCAAACAAAACCCAAATATAGGGACACCTGGGTGGCTCAGTTGGTTAAGCAGCTGCCTTCGGCTCGGGTCATGATCCCAGCGTCCTGGGATCGAGTCCCACATCAGGCTCCATGCTCGGCAGGGAGCCTGCTTCTCCCTCTGCCTCTGCCTGCCATTCTGTCTGTGCTCACTCGCTCTCCCTCTTTCTCTCTCTCTCTCTCTGATAAATAAATAAAATTAAATTAAAAAAAAAAACCGAATATAATTTAAATGACATAAAATTGCCACTCTTCAATGATTTAAGGATATTACAATATTCTCAACCTGCCCCCAAGTGGCTGGTTGGTTCCCCATGAATATGATAACTTATAGGGCATGGGCATTGACCTTTCTGGCAGATCAGGCACTTTAGCATTGGCATAAGCAAGGTCAACTTCAGTGAAGGGAATTCCAATATTGATTAAGGATCCTTAATGTGTATTTTAAGGCTCAGTCAAGCCTATTTTCTGCAGATGTAATCTTTTTAAAATTATACACATCAAGTAAGACTTTAATGGCATATGATATATTTTGGTCCTTAGGACTGTGACATATTTTTTGCTACGATTAAAGTGTGGGCCAGTCAGGGTGCTCAGGTTGTACTCTATCTCTGTTGAATACTATAATGAACACCCACCTTATCTCTAGTAGATAAGTGGAGCTAATTGGTTTCTTCCAGCCCAATATCCACTTACCAAACTGCAGTAAGTTTGTTAAAACTGACACAACAAAATAGCATGGACTGGATGGCTTAAGCAGCAGAATTTCTTCTTATAATTCTGGAGGTTAGATGTCCAAGATCAAGGTGACAGCAGGTTTGGTTTCTTCTGAGCCTTCTTTCTTGTCTTGCATATGGCCATCTTCTCACTGCATACTTACCTGGTCATTCTTTGGTCTGTGTGTGTCTGTATTCTAATTTCCTCTTCTTAAAAGGACGCTAGTCGTATTGAAAGGGACCCACCCACCTTTCTCATTTTACTTAAATTATCTTTCTAAAGGTCCCATCTCCAAATATAGTCACATTCTAAGGTCCTGGGGCCTGGGATTTTAACATACAGATTGGAGGAGGACACCATTCAGCCCATAACACCATCCCATTTGAAATCTGGTAATATATTCTAATGGCATCATCTTGAGAAGCTTAGATCACAGAAAAGAACCACTAACAATAATTTTTAGTATTGTTGGCACTCCCTCTCGGTGATGTACGATCTAGGTCAAGATGAAGGGAATGATATCCCACATAGAGGGCCATTATTGAGAAAAGGATGAGCAGATGATATCTGGTAATTCTGCTTCAACATTCCTATCCCTCTAAATTCTGTCTGTTTACTGAAAGAAGAAAATGATGTCATCTCAGTTTCATTTATTACAAGTTGCTGTTAAATCCAGGTTCTAGTCAATGTCTCAGGAAATAATTAAAACTCATATTTTTTAAACTCATATTTTTTAATCTAGACATTGCATACAGAATTTCTGATAATTTCATCTGGTATAAATTCAATCTCATCTCAAATATGTTCCTTTCTTTTTGTTCTAATATTATCAGTATCCATACTGATACATACATATTTCAGAATTTTAATTTATTTTAAAACAGCAATTCTTTGGCACATAGGGTCTTTCTTCTCAGGATCAAAACCTGGTATTTCATGTGAAGGAAATGCTGGAATATAACTCTAGTTATAGTTAGGAACAGTGACTGGCATTGGTTGAGGAGCATGAGGAGAAATGATTATTCCTTGGCAAAACTCAAGGTTTTCTAATATGGCAGGGAAAAAAACCTTATGAGACAGGATGAAAGGCTGCTTATGATGGAAATAAAGCTCAGTGAAATTTAGATGTCAAGATGTTTATCCAGTCAATCTTTAAATTCTGATAAATATCCCTTTTCTAATTCTCAAGGTTCCCTTTTTTCTATGACAATATCCTGTTACATCACTGATACAGTGACTAGGGGTTAAACTTATTTTTAATTTGATGTTTATTTGTGGTTTGCAGCTATTTTAGCCCCATAACTGGAAGAAATGGTGGTTTCCTTTTAGCATAATCATAGAAAATATCTATTTCTCATAACATTTTCTTGTGTGAAATTAAAACTGACAAAAGGCTCATTCTGTAGGTTCTCCAATATATTTAGAAGAGCCAATTAGCCAGTTCTTTTATTCATCTTGAACTTTACAATATTTTTTGGCAAGAGACAATTATATCTCCCAAGAACTTGCTCTCAATTTGCAATTCATTACAGATGATTAAAGGAAATTATCTATTAATCATTTCTCCATTGTATGTCATGGGTTACTAGAGTCTCATACTTGAATACTAGAGGGATACTTGATGTTCTTTAAATTAACTAAAGCTAGTTAACCTATTCTCGATTCTCATTCTCTTAGAATGTGATAGTTGACATCCTGATAAATGTCAGTTTCTGTAATAAGCAGGGTTCTTAGAAGCAAACATCAAAAACTGCTCTTGCAAGTTTCTTCATAAAGTTTATTTATTCAGTGGTGTTTGCTGGTTCACAGACTCTCCGGTGAACCAGAATCTGGCTTAAAGGAGTGATTCTAAGAAAAAAGAACAAACTACAATGGGACCACAATCATAGCAGCTTTAGCTGTTGATTCTTGACAGCATGTACCAGAAAGACATCAACTGCTGCCTCCCAGAGTCAGATGAAGCTCCCACTGTCTCCTCAGCAACAATTAACACCCACACAATGCTTTCTTTCGCACATTGCTCTCTTCTAAGTGAAGTCTGCAAGAATACATCAGACTGGCAGCACCTATATTATATTTGTTTATTTATAGTTAATGGCAATTCATTTTCTGATTTCTACACTAAAGAACTATTTACGAAATGGGAGATATTCCCCAGATGTGGGAGTGGTATGCAAGATATGCTGAGCTGACTCAGTCAAGTCCAACTGAAGATCCTATGACAAATTTTGTTCAACTCACTGTAGAAGATGATTTGGTTAAACCAGTCTCTCAGTGCTCAACCTCTCCTCAGCCCCTGCTGATCCTAGCTTAATCAATTTAAGATTTCTTAGTTTTAAATATTAATTAATTAAGATTTCTTAGTTTTAAAGATCTTTTCTTAGTTTTTGATTAATGTTTTGAGATGTATTAAGGTGTCAGTTAATTTTATTATGATCTTGAGATTCATTGGGTTTTCTGAATCTGAAATTTGGAGGTTTTTTCCTTAACAATTCTGAAAAGTTTTTAATATCCTTTCAGTAAACATTTTTCATTTTTTTTCCATTTTCTAAGACCTTTGGTAACTCTGATCAGATATGTTAAATTGACTTACTTTATCCTACATGCTGCTTTACCTCTCTTTCATAATTTTAATTTATTTTATTTTGACTACATTTTATACAATTCAGTCCCATTCAAATTCTAGTTAAATGATCTTTCTCTTCAAATGCATTTAATATGTTGTTTATTCAAAGCACAAAATCTTTAATTTTGTTTATATATTTTTTCATATGTATATAAAGTCTGTCTTTTTATAGCTACAAATTTTTAAAATCACTTTATATATTTTCCTGATGATTCATGATATTTTCAATATTTTACTCTTTAAAAATAGTTTAAACATATTCAGCTAAATTAGGTCTCATATTATCAATAACTAAAGTCTTCATATGTTTGTTTCTAATGTCTTTTTTTTTTTCCTGGAAACTCACTTTCCTTCTTGCCTGTTTAATTGAGAGCTGTGTAAATTTGTCTTTGAAGTCTCTTGTAACTTTATCCATAATAATCATTTAAGATCAATGTGAAGTTGTTTTCCTCCTGAAATGGATCCCATAATCTTCTACTGGTTGCATGAAATCAATCTTTAAATAAAATTATCTAAAATTATCTATTTGTTTTGGAACTGTATAATATAAATTTATGCCATGAATCCACATAGCAGCTGACTTGTCGATCTTTATTTTCAATTAATATTTCTCAGTTTTTATTTTCTTCATTTACCCAATGTCTAGGTCAAAACAAAATCTTATTTACTGCTTATTTCTTCTTTGCAGATTTATTTCTTGTTTGTCCTTGCATTAAGGTCTATTATTTGAGGATCTTAGCTTTATGTAGATAATGATATTATGCTTTCTGTATTGTGTGGGCTCTAGGCTTTATTTCCTTCATTTCTAATCCTGCATAACCATTAAAATTAAGGTCAAATTCATTAAGTTTTGAAATATTTCTTTAAAGTGAAACCTGACTTTAGATTATCTTACCATACAAGGTTTTTCACTTTGATTTTGTTATTGTGCTCTGGAGTCTTTGATTTATTTTAACTCAAGGATACTTTATTTTATGGATTTTATTTATATATTTGAGAGAGAGACAGAGAGAGCATGAGTCGGGGGAGGGCCCCGGGGAGATGGAGAAGGGAAGCAGACTCCCCACTAGTGAGTGTAGAGCCCAATGAGGGGCTTTATCCCAGGACACTGAGATCATGACACGAGCCTGAGTCAGATGCCCAATGTACCGAGACCCCAGACACCTGTTAAGGATATATTTTTAAGCACAAAAAAATTATTGATCTTTTAAGTATATATTTATCAGAAGGGTCATTCATGGAATCTAGTCTATCATACTACATTATTCTATTGTTTAATATTCTGCAGGAGGAAAATATTTAGGAAAAGCATTTTCAGCTAGCCTATGGGTCTTCCCTCATAAGTAAGGGATTTCTTTTTTGTTTTCCTGCTGTTAGGATTTTTTTTTTTTAATCACTATATTTTGCAAATTTTGCTACAGCATGTCTCGGTGTTGGCCTGCTTTTGTTGATTTTGATGGAAGTTCTCTGTGCCTCTTGGATTTGGATGTCTGTTTCCTTCCCCAGATTTGGGAAGTTTTCAGCTCTTATTTCCTCAAGTAAACCTACTACTCCCTTATTCTTCTGGAACTCCTATGATATAAATGTTATTATACTGGATAGAGTCACTAAGCTCCCTAAGTTTATTCTCAAGATCCATGATTATTCTTTCCTTTGTGATCAGCTTCATTATTTTCTATTATTCTATATTCTATATCATTTATCTGTTCCTCTGGTTCTTCCATCCTTGTGATCATTACATTCAGTCAGTTCCAAATCTTGGTTATTGTATTTTTCAGTTCTGACTGATTATTTTTAACTCTTTTATCTCTATAGTAAGAGACCCTTTGAAGTCTTCTTTTTTCAAGCCAGCAAGTATCCTTATAATTGTTGCTTTAAATTCTGGATCAAACATATTTCTTATACCTGTTTCAACTAGATTTCTAGTGATGACCTTTCCTTGTTCTTTCATTTGGGATATATTCCTCTGTCTTGACATTTTGTCTAAGTCTCTTGTCTTCTTTTGTGTAGTAGAAAAACCTGGTATGTCTCCTGCTCCTGTAAATAATGGTCTTATGAAGAATTCATAGAGTGTCCAAGGCCTGGTATAGGAAAAGCATTTTCTTACTGATAAAAGTAATGAGAAATATGCTTATATCTGATTGACATATTTTTCACTAAAGATTTTATAATGAGTTTTAATTTTAAAGCTAAGTTACTTTTTACCTATTAAAGAGTTAAAGCTATTTGCAAGTGTCATGAATCTTAGGCATTAGGGAATATGAACCAAGATGACTTAGTCCTTATAAGACTTATGACGAGTATTAATTTATTACAGGTAGTAGGTGAATATAAATTATTAATTATGTCTCGATTTTTTCAATGCCCCTTCTATTAGTAATAACATGCATTCTATCACTGCTACACATCAGGATACCAGATATTCAGCAACACACTTTTTTATATAACTATGGTTTTTTGGTCAAAAAATGCTGCTTTTAAACAAAGAAAGCATTGACAGTGATAGTATAGTCACTGGAAATATTATTACACAGTTCAAAAAATATTAGTCATGGTCTTTAAAATGTTAAGTTCAATAGTACGATCTGAATATAGAATTCATTTGAGAGGATTAAAATAGCAAACTAAGTTTCATTACACCAAGTTCATTGGCTAATTTCTCATTTACCAAAGCAAGAAAAAAATGATAATAAAATTAAAGTGACAAAAATCAGCATTTTTACAGTCCTAGATATACTTAGGATTTATTTTCAATAGTCATCAAAGGGTAGATGCGTATTGTATTAAAGAGAAGCATAGGGAATAATTTTGGTTTATTCATAATTTGGGAGTGAAGTTTTATACAAGGGATTTTATATATTGAGAAATGACTTGATAAACTGATCTGAAATATAAATCATTACCCATCAGAGAAAGAGAAAATTTAATTTTATTTAAATTAGTAATAAATATGTATGTGGAAATGGTTCAGAGTATTTTAGAATTATATTACTCCAGGGGAAATCTTAACTAATATCCATTTCAGTGGTTATTAAAACCTAAAATTCCCAATTCTATAAAACAGCATAAAATTTTTATTAATTGAAGATATGAAGTATTCTACTGTTTCAAACATTTCTATTTTGGTAATGACTTAAGGTTACTAAGTGCTCCATTTTTTATATATAAAACTTATATGGAATTTGTGTGAACTTTCAGGTAAAGTAACACAATATTTATATAAGCATTTATAAATTTGTCATGTTATCTTATGAATTATGAGTTATGCACTGATTAGGATTATGAATAACAGTGACCATAACAACTAAACACCCAGCAGTTTATTTTCACAGATAACATCATTTTTTTGGTGAATAACCAGGGCTTGACTTATTTTGTGGCTTAAAAAATTTTAAATACTCAGGCTGAGTCTATTTTTCCACCCTATTGTCCATAAATTTCATTCTTGAGAGTATTTCCTTCTTCAGAAATCCAGTTCTGATCATCTGCACTCTTGTTCACAATGATGATTTGAGAAGATAGTACTAATACCAAGTATCAGAAAGTGCATTAGTGTCTTAATCAGTTCCAGTTGTTACAACAAAAATCTTATAGAGTGGGTGGCTTAAACAACAAACATTTATTTCTTGCAGTCGTTGAGTCTGGGAAGGCCATGATCAAGGTACTGACAGATCAGTCTCTCTCTTCCCAGCTTGTACATAGCTAGTTTCTTCTTATTTCCTCACATGGCAGAGATCAGAGCAAGAAGAAACTTCCCTGTCTCTCTCTCTCTCTTTTTTTTTTTTTAGATTTTATTTATTTATTTGACAGATAGAGATTACAAGTAGGCAGACAGGTGGGCAGAGAGAGAGGAGGAAGCAGGCTCCTTGCTGAGAAGAGAGCCTGATGTGGGGCTCGATCCCAGAACCGTGAGATCATGACCTGAGCTGAAGGCAGAGGCTTAACCCACTGAGCCACCCAGGTGCCCCTTCCCTGTCTCTTCATACAGGGATACTAATCTTACAATGAGGGCTCCATTATTATCTATTTATTTTTAATATTTTTAATTTAAATTTAAGTTAGTTAGCATACAATGTAGTATTGGATTTAACAGCAGAATTTAGTGATACATCAATTATAAATAACACCTACGTGGAGAACTCCATCTTTATGACTCCCAAAGGCCCCATCTTCAAATACCATCATCTCGAGAACGAGGGTTTCCATATATGAATTAGTTAAGGACACAAGCAAGCAATAATAACAATCAAGATGTGCTCTTAATCACTAATATCCTTCACTACTTTTTGGCATAAGCATGAGTATGTGAGGCAGTTCTGGCCAATGGAAAGTGGAAATGGAATCTGCAATTTTAGGGGGAAAAGGTAGAAAAGCTTAATTCTTTCCCTAAACCTTTTTCTGTGGATTTGCACCTGAGACTGCTAGAATTATCTGGCAATGTGAAAGGAGTTAGTCTGAAGAAAAAACCAATATGCTGAAAATGGCAGAATAGAGTGATAGAAAAAAAAATTAGTTTTGTTAAAATCTTGGGCCACAAATTAAACCATGAAGTCTCCTCTAGATTTCTATTCCACATAGCAGAAATATTCTGATTGCTAGAATGAGCTTATACATTCGGTTTAGTTTCTTTTATGTTTGTAACAAAGTGTCATGATTTTACAAGAGCATCAGTAGAAAGTAGTATAGTATGATATGTTTGTCTTACCTGATGATATGTGACTAATCTTCAGGTGTACATTTTGTTCCAAGTCAAGTTGTAAATATTTGTAAGATAAAAATAAAGGAAAAGAAATATAGTTATCCTAACCAAATAAAAGTGATAGGAATGACATGCTGGTTAGTATTGTTAGAGATTAAAATAAATAATATACTATCTTTTAGTTTATTTCAAAAATAATGTGCAAAATTCTTTACAATATGAAGAAAAGGTGTTTCTGTATACACTGCTGTTAGTTTTGGACATTGAAATACTGAACACATGTATGTCTTGCCACCATGATTTAGATTGTAACTTCAGAGGGATCTGATAAAGACACTATGAACTTAGGGGAACAGGTTTACAGAGACAATAGAAAACCATTATTTCTCTTAATCTATGAGAGAAAGTTCACTGGACAAATGTCATATCCTAATTACCTAACATGTCCTAATTATCCTAACTACCCAATTATAAATGTCTAAGCTCTGTAAAAGTTCTGGGAGAAATATTCTCATGTAAGAGTGGCAGTTTTTATTTTTTCACAAACATGAGAAATTTTTGCACAGTTGTGTTCTCAATCATTATTTGTACAGGGACCCTGTGCTTTTGTCTCCCAGTGATGATTATTCTTTGCTTTGGTAGCTTTTGTATACTTTTTCATTTTCGATAATGAAGTATTTTTATATTAATCCACACCTGTCAGCAAGGTACCTAAATAAAAGTTACTGATAGAACTAAAAAAGGAATGCAAATATCAAAAGGGGTAAGAATCTCTTACCTGTGTTATGTTCAAGATTTTCCCCTATTTGAGAATGTATGTATTTTGAATTTCAGGAATGTCATCGAATAAGTAGAATCTATTTGAAGCTAAGACTTATTCTTAAAAAACTTGTTTTCTAAGGAAAAAATTAAAAGCATCAGTAAAGAATAAAGGTAGACATATTTTCAAAAAGACCACTCAAAAATAAGCAACAAGTATACATTACTAAGTAACAGAATTTATCTTCCACACACATCAGAAGTTTGGACTCTTGAGAAGTTATTTTATGATGATAAATGCAAAATTACCATGATTTCAATGAGTCATTATCACAGAAGCCTGGACAAATTATGACTTATGGGTTAAGGATAATCTAGTTGATAGAAGACATTGAATATGTGTGTTTATGCCTATTAATGAATGATTACTTACAAAAAGGCAAAAATGAAGTCCCTATGCCCAGAAAAGAAAGTCACAATTCCTCAGAAGGTTGGTTTGAACCAAAATATGTAAGATAGAAATTGGTTCAATCAAAATAAAGGGAAAGGCTTTGCCTTACTTAAATACTTATATACACAAAGTTAACTTCTAGTAATAGTGTTAAATGGCCACATGGTAAGGTGGTTAAGCAAAGGAACCCTGGAATCCAATAGTCAGCGTTTCATAACTAGTACCAGGTTATAAACTTACAACTTCCACTTGCTAAAGCACGATTTTGAATAAATTACTTCACCTTCCTTTTTATAAGTTTCTTCATCTGTAAAATGCATATGATGAGAATAGAATCTCTGGTGCTATTGTCATTTTCAATTTCATAGGCAAAGAGCTTAGAACTGCCTAGACTGTGATAAGTATATATTATGTGTTGATTTTTTTAATGGGATGTCTATTATTTCTGAATAACATAACTATAAATTTTGCATGAACTAAAGCCGAGGTTCCTTAATGAGAAAAAGCAGCTTCATTCGTGGTATTCACTGTTCTAAGTTTGGTATACTTCAATGTATTGGTTTAATGGCTAAAGATAAAATAGATGAATTGGACTAGTTGGCTATCTGCTTTTATTTTAGAAAATTAACAAAAGAACTTTTGATGATTATGAATTCTAGCATGATTACTATTGAGTATTATTTTTTCAAAACACACAGATTATGAACTACTTTTGAGAAACTATGTAGATGTTGTAAACTGATATGTCCGAAGAACACTGATAATATTAACTTCACAAATTTGAGACATCTTAATAACCACAAACTATTTTTGCTGCTTTTGCACATCTGGTGTCTCTTTCTAAATTCTACAATCTATGCAACATATTTTGTTTGACAAAGACAAGGTTAACAATATTTCAAGAGTGTGACCTCCACTTTGAAATATTGAAAGACAAAATAAAAAGCAAAATATTTGAAATTTCAACATACATTGAATCTTTTCTTAAATGAGAGTAACTTTCTTTGTATATAAGACTGAATTGCTAACAGATACCATGCACATGTTCTTGGCAGCCTTCTGTGAATCACTTATGAACGTCAATAATAAATAAATGAAGCCTGCTAACTATGAAGAAAAATCATAGGAAGAATTGAAGTCCCTGTCATTAAATATGGATTGATAATTCATACAAATGCATTTAATATGTACTCTGTCCCGTGCTTACACAAGTTCTTATTAAGCAATGATCCCATTTTGTTTATATTGGCTTTCTACTCAGACCTTTCTATAATGTTTGCAAGACTTTTTATTCACAATAAACTTCTGACAAACCTAGAAAATACTTTTACATCAACAACTGTTGCTTCCGTTTTCTTCAAGCCCTTGACCCCAGTATACTCCTAGAACTGTGCATTGAGAGTCTGCAAGCTGATGTAGAAAACTTTTCTTGTGGACATTTCCCTGGCATTTCCAGGTTGAGACATAGAATCTTTATAACCTCAAAATGAAGGTCAGTGTCATAGGCATAAAACAAAAAGACAATTCAATGACAAGTTAACTTGATCCGGTTTTAATATGCTGCTCTGAGGACTTGATTAAAAATGAGCTACCTACAGAACAAAATGGACTTCATCTCCTTTGGGCAATTCTCAATAAATATTCAGAGAATCTCAGAGTAATTTATCAAAGGGTTATACTTTTCTGACAAGCACTTGGTGTATCAACATGCTATGTTGTCAATTAAGGACAGACTCAGATGGTATAACTTCCAGGAGCTGGGGTTCTCAATGTTCTCAAAAACATTGATAAGCCATTCAATATAGCTTAATGTAAGCGCATCTTACTACAGTCAGCCTGTACTTCTTCCTTAAGAAACAATTTTAAGTCTTCTCTAATGCAACAGTGAATGAATAAGGCACATGAATAAGGCCAAGGGTTATTGCTACATGATTCTTTTTGTTTGAATCAATTAATTAAATTATTCAAATATGCAACATACATATTTATATGAATATATATATATTAACTGGTTATTATTATGTAATTGGAACTATGTACAATAGCCTTCAAAAATTTTACCATAATGAAAATTTAAAGCAGCTTTTACCAGTTTCCTATTATGAGCATTTAAAAAAGTCACAACACATTGCCTATTATACTTTAACAGTAAGCAGAGTAATATTCTAGTAAAAAGACTTCTAGATAAGTAAATGAATTGATTTACACTTTAGATATGGAGATATCATCTAGATACATAGAAACACCTGTCAAACATAATTATTTTACTTTTAGTGTGGTTCATTTAAGTTTTTTTTAAATCAGTTACATCACAACTCTTGTTAGGCACTACTGACATTAGAAAATTTCTTACCTTTTTGGGATGGCTGGGTGGGTGGCTCAGTTGTTAAGCCACTGCCTTCTGCTCAGGTCCTGATCCCAGCATTTGGGGATCAAGCCCTGTGTCCTCAGGCTACCTATGGGGAGACTTCTTCTCTCTCTCCGGCTCCCCCTGCTTATGTTCTCTCTCTCTCTCTCTGTCAAATAAAAAATATCTTGAAGAAAAAGGGGAAAAAAAGAGAATTTCTTACCTTTCTACTAGAGAACTAATTATTCTAGTGATTCAGGTATTCACCGACATGCTAAATTACTTAATTCAATATTTTTTACCTTATTTTCTTCTTTCTTTCATTTGTAGCTCTTAAGAACAGCAGTAAGGATTAACTTAGTTATCCTATTAAACAACTGTTAGTTAATAGAAGAGAGAATTACAGAACAAACTGTGAGAATCATGAATAGTTCCTCTAAATTTGATTCACATTACTATTTAATACCCCATTTTCATCTTCAATAATAATGTAAGTTTTTTTTATTATCACATGGAAGTTTCATGTAACTACATAATTATATGCACTTATAATAATTATGGATCATAATTAGAACAGGTAATTACTATGTGAGCATATTTAATTACATAGTTGAACACTTAATGCATGCAAATGTACTTTGCACTTGAGAGTAATATATGCTGCACAATAAGTAGTTTTTCTGGAGCTCTTACCAAGTCAAACTCTTGAAATCAATAAAAATAGTAAAAATAAATTCAGATTTTAACAAACCTGGCTTGGAACCAAACTTAGGAAGGACTAAAGTATCTTTTAAAGGAACCAAAATGTATTCATTCAAATTTAATTTAGAATTCCCAATCTATGAAGATATGTTTAATATGCAGAATGTAAAACTTGGAAGTTTTAAGTTATTTTTCAGTAGTTTTGCTATTTTGAATTCTTGATATTGAAATAAAAGCTTTTGTATACCTGCTTTCTAAGCCAACATAGAATATAACCAAATATTTATATTCAAACTTAATATTTGTATATGAAAATAAACTAAATGGAATAAAGAACAACCAGAAAACTTGATGAATCCAAGATTCAATAGCATATATTCTGTCATGTATATATACCTAAATATTCCATAAATCTATTAACTCCAGACATAGCCTAACTATTCCTCATTGTGTTTTTAGACTTCTAAAACTTGTCCTAATCCTGAATTAGTGTGCTATTAAGGTTGGAATCAGCAGAATGTATTGTATATCCATTATTTTCCCTACGGGATGCATACTTTTTTGATATTCCTAAAGTCTGGCCTTTTTCTAACTATTTGACTAAAAATTTACTTTATTATAAATTGCTTATTTGACAAATGCAGTAAATTTTTTTCAACCTTCTTATTAAGTAACCTTTCTAATATTTTGTTTCTTCAGGTTTTTTTTGTTTGTTTGTTTCCTGAATTTTCCTCCTATAGGATTTTTCCATTTGGATCAGAAAATTATAGATAATTTGAAATGCATAGTGCATAAACTGAAGACTGAAAGATTCAGCAGAAGAATAATTATCCTATTTAACTGGTCTAGATGGACCTGAGCTTTTAAATCTTAGTCCCCTTCTCTAGATCTGTAAGTGCATAATATAGATAAAATTTGGATAATACTATTACCTACTAACAACATTATTGTCTAGATTAACTAAAATATTTCTGAAATGTTTGTTTCAATAAATAGAATATATGAAAAGATAATAACTAATATATATTCAACACATTTTCTATGAGGCATCTTGTAGAAGAAAACTCATTTAATCTTCGTAACAATCCTATGAGGACAGATTTGTCATCCCCATTTTATAAATGACAAAGTGGAAAGAATAACTTTCTGTTACTAAGAGATTAATAGCACAATGTATTATCCATGTGAATAAAATTTAAAATGGCACAGGTCACTAGCAAAACAAAAAAATTAAATCCAAGGAACAGACTTAAAAGAATTGGCAATAGTGTGTAGTCACAGAATTGGGAAGATTTTTGTATGCTGAAGGAAGGATATAGTACTTCCAAAATAGTGTGGTCCATGCAACTGGTTTTTGTGATTATAAGAAAGGCTGACTGTATCTGCTATTTCAAACCATTAAATAACTACTTAAAATAAAATATTTTGAATTTCAAATAAATATATTTCACTCGAATAAGGTAGAAATACAAAGTGTTTATTAAAGAATCGTGTTTTTATTGACTGTGCTTTGTCTATGTTCTCTGAAGTTTCCTGGTGCAAATTATCACCTGTAGTCTCACTTCTATAGGAAATATCTTTACTGTCTTACTATGCTTGGTATCCTTACTATCCTTGGTTTTACTTATGGACACTCCATGCATCCTAAAGGACAATCGCCTAATATATTTCAGGAATTATTGAGACTGTATAGCTATCTATTTACAATGCCATGTTTCACAAATTAAAATACCACATATAACATAGAGAGACAAGAACTTACATAGCTTAAAGCACAATATCCGTAGACCACTCTTACATGTGATATGGTTAAGAGCTTTGTAAATGTTCACATTTTGTTTTGCTTTGTTGTGTTTGTTTCGCTGTTGTTGTTGTTTTTCCTCAGTGGGTCATTTCTTAGCTTGCATCTTGCTCTGTGAAAGTAATTTAAGGATAAAACTCTCTTAAAAACAAATGTGTTGCTCTCCAAATAATATGTAACTAAGTGGCAAAGGAAAAATAAAGTAAAAACACCCACTCTCTGATGAAGTTTGTTGAAGGTTGAAGGAAAGTTATGTAAGGCTCTTTTAGATTACTGTAGTAGTAATAGTAGTAATTACTAGGAAATAAAAGGATAATTAAATAAATTTATGTCTTATACTCTTAATTCAGTGCAATCTAGAACTATAACTTTTTAGGAGCTACATTTCTAAAGGAAAGATTTTCTAGATTCCTTCAGAATTCACACTTGGGAGTCAACAAAATAACAGAAACACAACCTTTCCTTCTTAAAGCCATAAGGACATTACACATAGAAATCCCTTCTCCAACATTTCTTTTCTATTCTGTATTAGAGACACCCAGATGATGCTTTTATCACAACCTTCTCCAATTCTATTGTCAAAATTCCTAATGACTTTATGAGGATAAACCCAGTGGTAATCATTCCATTCCCCTATCAGCAGCACGTGACATAGATAAACCCATCTTGTTCCTGGAAAAACTTTCTTTACTTGGCTAAAAAGACACTACACTCCCTTGGTAATGGCCATGTCACTTTGGTTTTTCCTTTGGTTATTCACAGTTTTTTTGTTTTTGTTTTTCAGGGTTTTTTGGTTTTCCCAACCTGTCTCATAGAATTAATGCTACAATATTGCTGCTAAAAAAATCAGAAAAAATATTTTTTAAGAAAAAGGAAACACAGAAAAGTTATCAAAGGTAATACTTTGGTGATTCTTGAAACAGGGCACAACAAATTTCAAAATACTAAAATCATATGGAGAATTTATTCACAGTGAAACTAAATTAAAAATTAAACACAAAAAGATTAGTAGATAATCCATATATGTTTCTAAATTAAGAAATTCCTTCTAAGGGGCCCCTGGGAGGCTCAGTCAGTTAAGCATCTGTCTTATGCTCAGGTCATGATCCCAGGGTCCTGGGATCAAGCTGCCATCAGGGCATCAGGTTCCCTGTTCAGCTGGAGAGACTGCTTCTCCCTGTCACTCTGCCAGCTGCTCCCCTTGCTTGTGCTCTCTATCAAATAAATAAAATCTTAAAAAAAAATTCCTTCTAAAGAAACCATGGATCATGTCTTATGTTAAAACATTTGTTAATTTTTTATGCACTAGATAGCATTGGAACACAAAAATACAGATATCAAGGGTGCCTGGGTGGCTCAGTGGGTTAAAGCCTCTGCCTTCAGCTCAGGACATGATCCCAGGGTCTTGGGATCGAGCCCTGCACTGGGCTCTCTGCTCAGCAGGGAGCCTGCTTCCCTCTCTTTCTGTCCACCTCTGTCTACTTGTGATCTCTGTCTGTCAAATAAATAAATAAAATCTTAAAAAAATACAAATATCAGCATATTAATGTTCTTATAAAAATGTTGCAAGTAATAAAAGGCACCAAGAAAAACTATTTATCATATGTTACACTAGAATACCTCTAGTATATATCCTTACAATCACTAAAAAGGCAAATAGTCTAAAACAAAAATGTTGAAAATAGTGAATTAAAAATTAGTGATAGAATAACAAAAATAGCCAGTGATCATAGACATGAAAATATATTAAAAAATGAGGGTTGCCCCAAGGTGGGCCACTTTGGCATAAAGATTATTTTGAGTTAAAAATAATCAAAACCTAGCAGATGCAAGAAAATCTCTCTGCCTTTCCCTCAACTGTCTAAATTTATATTGGAAAGAAGAACTTGTGCCCAGAAGAGAGGTATTAACAGAAACTCCTCTTAACCTAAGAAACGTACCTGCTGAATAGGGGAACCTTTGTTTTTCCAAGCATCTCCTTTCAGCTTCTTGTTAATAATCTCTCCTCGGACCCTGGCCCCTCTCCTTAGCTCATGTAAGCCTTATGTTGCTTCATTGTCTTTGAAATTTCATATCTGTGTAGATTCCTTGTATGTATGCCTATTAAATTAGATTTTTCTCCTGTTAATTTGTTTCATGTTAATTTGATCCTAAATCCAGTTATAAGGACCATAGAACAGAGGAGTGTCTTTCTCTCCAACACTTAACAGATTGGAAAAAGTTAAAAAAATATTGGCTTTACCTTGCATTGGTGACAACAGTATGACTGTGATTTGATAAACAGTATTTGGGTAGTGATTTGTCAGTATATCTCAAAATCCAAAAACTGTACTCCTTTGAACTAGTAATTTCTATTCTAAGGGTTTATTCTGAATAGATAAAAAAAAATACATGCAAAAATTCAACCAAAGTTTTTGTAATAATTAGATGATTCTATGTAAACTAAAATTTCACAAGTAGAGGATGGACTAAATTGGGATAAATTTAGATGATTCTATATAAACTAAAATTTCACAAGTAAAGGATTGACTAAATCGGGATAAATTTTGGATTAAAACTCTGCATTTATTAGTTAGATATTAAGAATATCTGATGGCATTAGATAAGGAAAAACTATAACTGTGCGACCTTGAAAAACATTCATAAAGATTGGTGTCTTTATCTATAAAATGGAGATGTGATTACTAATATACAGGACTATTTTAAATATTAAATAATATAATAGTAATAACAACTGACATTTAACATCTGTTATTGCTGCTTACATTGCTAGAGGTCTGACACATGGTAAGTGCTCACTGAATGGCAACATTTGTATAACAGATAAAGGTAACTTATTGTTGAAAAAAAGTCATGGAAATTTTTAGCCACTAAAGAGGTATAAAACAGCACATCTTGTTCTATTTTTATAAAAATCTATTGCTTACATATGTGTATAACAGAGTGATGTGTGAATGGTTTTCTTAAAAGAGCTAACAGTATTTATAACTGGACAGTGGTCTTGAAATTATTTTTACTGTATTGTTTGTATGTTTCCATATTTCATGATTTTAAAACAAGAAGGTTGTTTTAAAACTGAAAAACAAATGAAGTAATTTTAATTTTGGAAATCTAGTAATGCATCACCTCTACAAGTTTCCCTGTGAGTAAATTAGGAGCTTAGGAAGTCCTGGTGTTATATCACACCATTTATTTGGAAAATATGGGTGGAAGTAGAGGTAAAGATTACCTGATTAGAGAGAAGTTTTAATAAAATGTAGTTTATGTCCATGGTAACTATGCCTTTGAAAGTTGTTGATCTGGCAATTCTTAGATTAGAATCAGTTCTAACAATAAAAATTAAAATGATGATTCTATTTCCAGTTATTATTTTTAAAGAGCTCTAGTAAATTAAGTTTTCAAACACATGACTTGTCTGATTCGTTTCCTTCTTAAGCTTTTAAACTTTATTCTCTCTTTCTTAAATATTTTGCTGTGATTCAAATACCCTTCATGAATTTTCTAGCTATGAATATGTATTTTCCTATCTTCTTTCTTCCACGAGGGCACTTTCCATTATATTGACCATTCTAAAGAGGATATGGACTTTTCCTTTCTCTCAGCATGCTCACTCACATTTTTTTTCCATGATACCATCTGCCTAATAGGCTTTGCTCTTTGAGATTACCATTGTGGATTCTTCTGTACATCCCCAGAGACTGTGATCCATGTTTTCTCATCATTAATGAAAATCCTTCTCATTTGAAGCAGATTTTCGCAACAAGTTTTTCTGCATGCTCTTACAAAATTTACATACAGAACAGTATGCTCATTTGCCATCCCTCTGGCATTAAAATATATTGGGCACACAGGATTTTGTTCCCCCCACCCAATTCACACTTGTAGCTCTCTATAGGATTAAAAGATTAGTGTGTATTAGCATAAACTCTAAGAAAACAAGGTGTTGTAAGGAGTGGATATTAATCAAATAAAAAGTTGTAATCTCGTGATTTTTATCTGTAATTTTTTAAAAGAAATATGCTGTGTCTTCAAGAAAATAGCGTTTTTAATAATATATAACAACTATATTACAGTATTAACAATATAATTTTAAATAGGAATGAAAGGAAATTGCATTCTGGTACTTAAATCCAATGATAATTGGCACTGGCATATTCTTGGAACATGTGAAGGATTCCTCTTTAAACCAAAGCAGGGCATTTTGCATCCATTAATAATCCTCCATTGGATTTAGGATTGAGACCCCCGAGTCTTGCAATAACTAGCAAATCTTTCTTCATCCCAGTTCCCTTTATCTGAAATTCTAATACATGTAGATGTACTTTATGTAACTTTTCAGCCTTTTGTGCCCTGAGACAGTCTAACATTTAGAGGTCTGATAGAGAAATGATCTCAATAGAAAGAAAACTTCTTCTTCTTTTTTTTTTTTTTGAAAGAAAACTTCTTATATAACTCCTTAAACTGGTGTTCTTATCAAAAGCAATATAAAAAGCACTACACTATTTTGATGTAAAGTTGCTACCAAGAGATAGGAATTTTAATTCTGGTTCTGGTAGTAATGGTGATCTTAATTTCTCAGAATCTTAACTACTCTTATGTAAAACAAGAGGGTTATACAGGATAATTTTAAAGGACCCTTAAAGATCTTTTTTAAAAAATCTATGTTTTATGTTAAATTGTGATATATACTATACTATCAAAAAAAGAGAGTTCCAGACAAGAAGTATAGATTTAAAAATCCATGATATTTTAAAATTTACTTCTGAAATTTCTGGAGCTCTCTTTGATAATTCTGATAACCAAATTTTTCAAATGGATCCTCATTTTATCAGAGAATATAGATATTTCATTTGGGAAAACACAGCAATGGAGGTCTCATTCTGTTGCAAATATGGTGATTTCTTTCATCCTCCTTAATGGCATGGGAATTTTGAGCAATACTATGTGCAATATTCTTTATGTTCATAATTTTATTTCTAGTTGACCCAGGCTAGGCATAATTAAGAGATGGATCGTTCTTTAATAGGGATCAAAAAACCATCTCAAATCAATACTGTGTCAGCTTGAGTCTTCTGGGAAGTAGATGCCAAGATGGAGTGGGAAGAGCAAAAATACATTAAGGGAAATGTCTGAGAATTCTTAACAGGGCAAGAAGCAAGGATAGGCAGGGAGAGCCTTTGTATAGCTGACTCTTGAGAAAGGAGTTAAGGGAAGAGAGTGGGTAAGAGGAAACTTGATACTCCAGAACTGCTCTGAGAAAGTCTCGTCAGGCAGTAGTCATGATTACCTGCTTGAGGTACCCACATTGAGTGGAAATGGTCCAGCTCTCTTGTCCCCACTGCACTCACTAGTTCACTGGGAGCACTCAGAAGTTTGGAATATAGGGGTGCCTGGGTGGCTCAGTGGGTTAAAGCCTCTGCCTACAGCTCAGGTCATGATTCCAGAGTTCTGGGATCAAGCTCCACATCGGGCTCTCTGCTCAGTGGGAGCCTGCTGCCCCCCTCCACACACCCCCGCCATGCTCCCCTCTCTGCCTGGCTCTCTGCATATTTGTGATCTCTGTCTGTCAAATAAATAAATAAAATATTTAAAAAAAAAAAAAAGATGTTTGGCATATACACCTCAGTGAAACCAGAAGACGCAGCAGGTAGAAACTGTGAGCTAACTCAACCTCTGGCAGCAGATTTTCTCTTGACAAGAAGATCTGATTGGCCACACCTCTATGGCTGCCACACTTAGTGTAATTTATATCTCTGCAATTTTACATACTATACTCATTGTACTCAATGCATATAAAATATTTAACTTTCAGGAAAAAGAATGGAAACACTCAAAATGAAACAAAAATAAATCCCTTCTTTGTTACATTCAAAGTAGATAACCCTTTGAGAAAGAATTTTGTCCTGTATGGTTTCTTATACAGTAAATATCTAGTAATATCTGGTAAGACTAAGTGACTGGCTACTTTCCTTATGAATTAATTAAAGTAATTAATTTGTAAGTAGGAAATTAACTGAGCATGAACACTGACAGTCTATTGGTGGGAACTCACTGTACTACCAGGTCATTAAAGGATACCTGTGGAGAGCCTCCAAGGAAATTTTATATTTGGTTAGATGCTTTGAATTTACTTGAATTTACTAAGGATTGTCCTTCATCCAAGTAAAATGGTCTTGCTATAGAGATTGTGAACTCTTCAAAGAGACCTCTATGTACGTGCAAGTTTTGAATAATATCATATATATAGGTATGCACGGGAAATTCACCTTGAAGGAATTTACTCTAAAGTTACTTTTCATGATATCTGCTAGGTTCATTAGCATTACTGTCTACCAGAACACAAGTAAGTATACACTATTGAGAGATTTATGAATGCAGGTGAGAATAGACACTGGCAAAAATATCATTAGCATTACTGTCTACCAGAACACAAGTACATACTACTGAGAGATTTACAGATACTGGCAAGAATGTCAGCAATAGCATTACATGAAGTAATACCACATGAAACTGAAAGAAATTAAGAGAGGAAACCACTAAGAGACGGGATGACTGAAAAATACAGATGAACCACAAGAGGAAGAAAAATTAAAGACAAAATTGAAAACTGAAAACTATTCAAATCTTTAATAAAAATAATAAAACAATTACAATATTAAAAGTTGGTTTACCCAGTTAGAGATCTGAAATCTTCAGAATACACTGAATAATTTTTTTTAAAAAATCATAACTCCAAAGACATTTCCTCTTTTTTCAGAAAAAATAGTGGAAATTATTTTTATATCCCACAGTTTGTTATAGCATATTGAATTAACATAACATATTGAATTAACATAAAACAATGTCTAAGTATAGAGTGCCATGCCTTGCATAATAGTGCCGTGCCTTTACAATTTTTCAAGTAGTTGGCTGTAACAGAGTGTGGGGGTTGGGGGGATGATGATAAAGAGCTTATGTTAAAGTTCTTTCTGACTTTTATTACCAGATTGAACACAATAACAGCTAATTAAAAGATTATGATTTTTTGCTTTTAGGATTTATAGCTTTGTCTCAAAAAAATGCATTTTTTTTACCTGAAGTTTTAGGTTACTATAATCCAGACAGTTAAGTCATAGATAAAGCATATTTTCTCCATAAAGTTGGGAAACATATTTATGAGTTCTGCTGTGATTTTTTATTTCAAAACTTCAGAATCATTAATCAAACTATCATTTACTTTTGACTAAAGTGAATTCTTTATTGGGTTAAAACATAAAGCATATTAAGATAGATTTACTAACAATTTAACTGTCCAGGTGCACTGCTAATTTACATTGAAATGAAACACCTATAACATATATAGCTGTGACAATGTATGATGTAAAAATTCAAAAATAATATAACCATTATTATAAACAAAACTCTTCAGAGTAACTGTAATTAAGAACACTATAGCTGAGAATCAACCTCATAAAATACCATAGCAAAAATTAATCTAATTCATCAAAATCAATTAATCAAACAGTATTAATTTTTAAAACAATTGTTATAACTATAGTGAAAATAAATCCAAATAAGATAAATAGTGGGGCACCTGGGTGGCTCAGTCAGTTAGCAGTCAACTCTTGATTTCAGCTTAGATTTTGATCTCATGGTTGTGAGATCAGCCACATGTTGGGCTCTGCACTGAGCACGGAATCTGCTTAGGATTCTCTCTCCCTCCCTCACCCTGTACCCCTTTCTCTCATGCTGTTGCAATCTCTCTCTCAAAAAAAATAAAAACAAAAAAATTTTTCTTAAAAGAACTAAAATAAAAAATAAACTAATAAGATAAATAGTATTAACTCTAGTATATCTGTGTATAAGATATAGTTACTGATATTTAACATTAAATATTATCATGCTTGTTTAATAATATAATCCAGATAACTTTTTAAAAAATTTTATTCACACAGTTTTAAGTTATCGGGATATGCAAAACTTAAACTGGGTACCAAAAATGTCAATATCTGACATTTTTAAAGCATTTACTCACATGCAATAAAAAATATTAAAATGAATAATATTGTGTGCTCACTCTATTCTGATTCATTCAAAGAGTGATGTTAGGCCCTTCTAAAAGTTTTATATAAAAATTTGTTGGAATAATTAAAATAATCTGAACATTAGTTGTACCTTGATATGTATTTTCTCATATGATTTCAGTAATCTAGACTCCTATTTACTTCATTAGGCATATTTCCAATCTTCTCCATTAAATGGATTCCAAGTACATTGAAGCTAAAAATGATACTTTGTCAATATGCATTTCTTAATGTTGAATAGTTGTGTAAAGACAACAGAGTGTACTTCCAAAAAAAGGCTAAGACTAGCTGTGCTCAAATCTGACGAGGCTGCCATTTCTGGAAAGGCCATTTAAACTGTGTGGTTCCAAATTATTTACCTGCAAAATGAGGGAAAATGTTACCAATGTCACATGACTGTTATGGGACTAAAATTTCAGAACATGCAAAAGTACCTCTAAGGCATTACATGTAGTGAATAGGTGGTGAATTCTGGCTTTTAATTATGACTGGGCACATACTCAGTGTTTTCTGATAAAGCAGATGTCATAAGATGACTTCTATCGAGGATGGAAAGTTATAGTTCCCACCACTAATATTTTAAATCACATATACTTAAGAATTCAAATCTAAGAAGAAAATAAAGGATATGTTATCATCAAATCATTGCATTTTACCAGGGATTAGAATGAAATCGTCTTTTGTTATAGATGAAGCATCATCATTTGTACAACAAAAAGTGTCAAAATCATTTTTTTAAAAGAATTTTTATTTATTTATTTGACATAGAGAGATCACAAGTAGGCAGAGAAGCAGGCAGAGAGAGAGAGAGGAGGAAGCAGGCTCCCCGCTGAGCAGAGAGCCCAATGCGGGACTCGATCCCAGGACCCTGAGATCATGACCTGAGCCGAAGGCAGCGGCTTAACCCACTGAGCCACCCAGGCGCCTCCAAAATCATTTTTTTTCTTTCATGATACAACTAATTTTTATTTTCAGAAAAAAATGTGTTTTAGAAAATAGAGGATTTTGAAAGAATGATGATCACAATTGCTGGAACTTTGATTCTTCTCCAAAAAGTCTCTTATTCTGCTACTATCATTCATCCTCATCATCAGATTTACAAACTAACTGTAAAAAGGATTGTATCATTATCTGTTATCACTTCAAAAACTTCTTTTTTCTGCTTGTCAACCACATGGTTCTCACACAAAGTTGAAAGATTTTTTTTTTCCCTCCCAAGATCACACTGAAAAGACACAGAGTGAACTAGGATTAGAATGTGAGGATTTTATCTAATGTAACTTTTATTCCAGGTATTCACCTAATTGCAAAATTCTACATTTTGATAGTTATTTTCAGTAGCTGTACACAGAATAAGATTTATTCGTCATGTGAACTAACTCATTCACCTCAAAGTCACTTTCAGAAATCTAGCATCTCACAATCTTTCCCCACTATAGTGCTTATCCATATACTTGAAAGGAAGAAATAAAAAAGAAAAACAAAAGAAAGGAAGATATGTTCCTTATTTGAACATGGTTTGTTTTAATTCATTTCTATGAAAATTTTTAATGCCAAGAGATACATTTCTAACTTTTTTTTACAAACATAGTAAAAAAAAATCATTTGGAAATAGTAAAAGCAATACAGAAGGTTATAATCTGAAAAGTCCCTTTCCTATAATCCTTTCCAAATAATATAACTTCATATAAGATAACACTGTGAAAATATTAAATATGTAAGTTCCCAATGCTTTAACTAAGCTTTTATGAAAAGTAAATTGAGACTAAAGGCCATAAATTTCAACATCACCAAACTAAAAAGAATGGAAAACTTCGAGTTGTAGGAAATGATCCTTTGATTTATTATAAAGGACCGAAATACCTATTAGACAACTTTTTGTACAATGAAGAAGGCACAGAATATTTATATGTTTGCTTCCATAAATATACTGAAAATATAAACAGTAACTAGAGTTGTTCAAAAAGTCTCTGTGTTTTCACTTAATCTTACTTTGTTGTTATCATGATAATCATGATTAAATTCTGATTTTTTTTTTAAGGAAACTTCCCATGAGTTTCAACTTTAATAGGTTTATTCTAAATGTAATGCTCAATCTTGATAGAATGACATTTATAGATCATCAAGTAAATTTGGACTCAAAAATTGAATTTGAATTTTCTCACCAACCTTGTAATATTTAACTCAATGACAAAGCTGTCACAGATCTTGATATAAATAATGGTAGTATGGATAGTTCTTATTTACTGGGAGTTAGAAAAAAAATAATCTATGTTTACTCTCTTGCACTAATTTCAGTGCAAATCAAAATTAATATTGCATGTGGGAAAATAATTTAATGGATAAAGCATAATAACTAGATGCATTCCTCAGTATTAACAATTCCTCATGTATCCAACCAGGAACCTACTCTTCCTATCATGTATTTTATATAGGCAATTTATTCTCTAATTTGCTTTAGAGATACCAACATATCTTGAATGTTGAATTATAAAGCTTGAACTGTCAAACAGATGCATGATTTATAGATCTTACCCAATCTGACTGCCTATTCAGCATCAGTATCTGGGAATCTCTAAAACCATCAGATTTGGTTTCCTATTAAATCTCCTCTCTACCACTGGGAGACCTTTGGGTTCTGGAATGATAATCAAGCACCATATGCAATACAAGTCAGTCTAGTGGTAAGTGGCTTATTTCCAGGTGTTATCTTGTTAATCCTGCTTAAAAAAAATGACTGATAAAAATTGAGGCTATCCTAACAGCCCCGAGGTTATCTCCCAGTTAGAAAATGCTGTCAGAAAACACACAGGAGAAAGGCCAGTGAGGTCAAAATTGCTTAAAGCATTGTGAGGTTGGAAGAATTTTACAGACTTGTTTTTTCACTCAGTCTTTTCTGCATTTCCTTCTATTTTAATAACCAGAAGTCTTCCTCATCCCTTGTAAAGGCAGAGCTGTCTATGCTATATAGATGTTCCATATTGTTTTAAATTTTTTAAATTTTTAAAATTTTTTTAATTTTTTAATTAACATATAATGTATTATTAGCCCCAGGGGTACAGGTCTGTGAATCACCAGGTTTACACACTTCACAGCACTCACCATAGCACATACCTTCCCCAATGTCCATAACCCCACCCCACTCTCCCAACACCCCTCCCCCCAGCAACCCTCAGTTTGTTTTGTGAGATTAAGAGTCTCTTATGGTTTGTCTCCCTCCTGATCCCATCTTGTCTCATATACTCTTTTCCTACCTCCCAAACCCCCCATGTTGCATCTCAACATCCTCATACCAGGGAGATCATATGATAGTTGTCTTTCTCCGATTGACTAATTTCACTAAGCATAATACCCTCTGGTTCCATTCACTTCATTGCAAATGGCAAGATTACATTTCTTTTGATGGCTGCATAGTATTCCATTGTGTATATATACCACATCTTCTTTATCCGTTCATCGGTTGATGGACATCTAGGTTTTTTCCATAGTTTGGCTATTGCGGACATTGCTGCTATAAACATTTGGGTGCACATGCCCCTTTGGATCATTACATTTGTATCTTTAGGGTCAACCCAGTAGTGCAAATGCTGGGTCGTAAGGTAACTCTATTTTTAACTTTTTGAGAAACCTCTATGCTGTTTTCCAGAGTGCACCAGCTTGCATTCCCACCAACAGTGTAGGAGGATTCCCGTTTCTCCATATCCTCGCCAGCATCTGTTGTTTCCTGACTTGTTAATTTTAGTCATTCTGAGTGGTGTGAGGTGGTGTCTCATTGTGGTTTTGATTTGTATTTCCCTGATGCTGAGTGATGTGGAGCACTTTTTCATGTGTCTGTTTTACATATTTTTTAAATTTTTTACCAGAACTTTATTATTGAATTCTGTATTTATGACAAGTTTTATAGTAAGTGATGCTGGGTTTTATCTTAATTTATTTTATTTTGTTTTATTTTATTTATTTTTTACTGTGAAAGAAGAGAACAGCTATTGGCAGACAACTAGAAGACCCTGAGTTTAAACCCATTTTCAAGGGTTAGAAAACATTTGTGTATCAATTTTTCCTCTATAATTTATATTCATGTTAATAACCGACTTTGTTTTTCATTATGTTGGTTTTAAGAGCCCTCTCTTCCTTCCTTCCTTCCTTCCTTTCTTTCCTTCTGTTTTTAAGATTTTATTTATTTATTTTGAAAAAGAGAATATAAGCCAGGGGAAGAGGCAGAGGGAAAAACAGACTCCTCGCTGAGCAGGGAACCCAATGCAGGGCTCAATCCCAGGACCTGGAGGTTACAACCCTGAGCCAAAGGCAGATGCTTAACCAATTAAGCCACCCAGGCACCCCAAGAGAACTCTCTATATTCAGATATCAAAACCTTTGTCAGATATTTGAATTGTAGTTATATGTTTTTCCTGGTTTTCCATTTTTCTTTTGATTTACTTTCTAGTTCAAGTTGCTTTTAGACTCATTATAATTGAACTTTTCATGGAGGCTATTTGAAGATTAAAAGGATAAGAGTTTTGTTAATTTTTTTCTAATAAAGTAGTAGATAACATTAACCCATAAACATTAGACTGAATTGTGTTAAAGGTTATTCTGATATTTGTTAAAAAGGTAAGGAATATTGGGGCACCTGGGTGGCTCAGTCGGTTAAGCATCTGGTTAAGTGACTGGCTCCTGATTTCAGATCCAGTCATGATCTCAGTATCCTGAGATGGAGCCCTACTTTCACGCTCCCTGTTCAGTGGGGAGTCTGCTTCTCTCTTCCCTTCTGGCCCTCTGCCCCTACCCCTGCTTGTGCACTCTCACTCTCTCTCAAAAAAAAAAAAAAAAAATTAATCTTGGGATGCCTGATTGGCTCAGTGGGTTAAAGCCTCTGCCTTCGGCTCAGGTTGAGCCCTGTATCAGGCTCTCTGTCCAGCAGGGAGCCTGCTTCCTCCTCTCTCTCTGCCTGCCTCTCTGCTTACTTGTGATCTCTGCCTAATAAATAAATAAAATCTTTAAAAAAAATTAATCTTAAAAAAAAAGAAAAGGTAAGAAGTGTGTATTCAGGACTATTGCAATAAGGGAGAAAGATCAGGCTCAACTCAGACTACAAGGATAAGTGGGAATTTATAGCCAGGGAACAGGGTGAGAAGTTCGGTGGATGGAAAATACTAAGAGGAGACATTAGGGTAAGAGATTGCTTGCTAAATTCATTTAACAGGATTCTTGCTGAAAGCAGACCAGGGTGATCAGTTATGAAGGGTGGAAGCATTGCCATCGAACTGATTGAGCTGGATGCTTGATAAAATTGGCCCAGACAGGCTGAAGACCTGGCCCAAATATGAAGCCTTATCCAAAAACAGCCTCGGGAGCCGAACTTAAGTTTCATAAAGGAGTTTTTGTCAATAATTTTAAGGTAAAAGGAACAAGGTGAAAATGAAACCCCCTTGATTTTGACTTCCAACTTAAGTCAGATTATCCCAGGCTATTAAATATCCCTTGGTAATAAAATAAGTCCGTGTATATGCATTAAAAATGCTGGTAAAGAGAAAGTGGGGCAAGAACAAAATATAATCAGGGATGCCTGGGTGGTTCAGTCGTTAACGCATCTGCCTTTGGCTCAGATCATAGTCCTGGTGTCCTGGGATCCCAGCCCTGCATCAGGCTCCCTGCTCAGCAGAAAGCCTGCTTCTCCCTCTCCTACTCTACCTGCTTGTGCTCCTTCTCTCACTGCACCTCTCTCCATCAAATAAATAAATAAATAAAATCTTTTTTAAAAAAGAACAAAATATATCTATATAGTTGTCATTTGAGATATATAATACCCACACATCAGGAAGCATGTGAGTGATCTTTAAAAAAAAAAAATAAAAAAAAAATATATATATACACACACACACACACACATATATATCAGTAATAAATTGTTAAGTATAATATATTTTGCATTCATAAACAATGACCTGTAATTGTCAAGGCACATGCAACCTGTAAACAAAATAAAATATTCTAAGACTGGAAGAGTACAGAAATTTGAGCCTTTTGTGCTTTGTGAAACATTTCAAATTTTAAAAAATGCATGACATTATAATCAAAGAGATTTGATTTTATTACTAGTTTCAGCTAATAGTTTATGACTTAATTTGGAAAAACAAAAAGATATATTACAATTGGTAAAGAAAAAAGACACCAAATGAACTTTGTTTTTATATGTAACCTGAGATGTCAAAAGAAAATTACATATAAATCATAATTTTATTATCAATATAAAAATATATATGTATATATGTATATTATTAGTTTGGTGACTGTTATGTAATATATATATAAAAAATTCATTTAAAACAAAATATTTGTGTGTTTAGGTTTGCTGGTTAATACAGTAGGAAAAATGCTTATAAAATATATACATACATAGTAATAAAATTCTTACAAAATTTTATCTGAAAAAATATTCATACGTAACTGAAAAGATAAAAATAATAATATGCCTTCATATTTTGCATTAGAAATTTTATGACAGCAATTTCTTTCTAGTTCTGTTATTCTTAATAAAAATGTGAAAGCATCATGTCTAGAAACCAATTTCACTGTCATTATGTATAGAAGAATAAAGGATGACTGAGTCTTTGTAAAAACAAAAAGCTGTAATATGGACATTTTTTAAATTCCTGATGAATGAAATGAAGCACTCATTACATTGCATAAATTAATTGGTAACCACATAATCCACATAATTCCAATGAAATCACAATGACTTTTGTGGAATTAACAGCTCCAGACCATCTTGCAATTATGTTAGCAGCACTGTTTCTCACATAAAAATGTCATAGAAAATAAATGATGTTAATATTTACCCTATGAATAACAGTTTCATAGTCCACATGGTGAGTTAAACCACTAATGGCTAATCAGAAATGATATAACAGTGATGCCAAGGAAATATAACTCACTATAAGAAAAAAAATGCTGTAGATTATTAAAGTAATTCCAACATAGAAAACAAGTAACAAATCCCAAATAAACTATTTAAATTAATAGGAGCTGCTGTTTTCTTGAGACATTACATATCATAATCAGATATAGAGAGTTATACAGACAACTACCCACAATTTTATGTCCATGAACAGAGTCAGAAAACAAAATTCCATTTTATAAATAAAAGATTGTATATATCTCCACCTTTTATGCTAATGTTTGTTTCATTGAGAGTATGTTTTCCTTTTCAATTATATAAAAATGTATACCCTTTATATTTTTATAAAGGTTGTCAGATTAAATATTTTTAATGTATGTCTCTTGTTTTAGAAGTTGATGTTAGTTTTACCTATATGTCCCATGAGCACTTGGCAAATATTTATTGTAATCATGTTAAACCCAATCATTCAAAGTAGTTAGAAAATAGAAATTGATTTTCTACTGTTAAAATGTCTTTATCAAATATTCTTAAAATATAAACGAAGACTTGAGAAATTCTCAAGTAGCATAAACACACACACACACACCACACAGATACACACATGCACACAAATATTTATATACGCACACACAAGTAATTTTTTTCTTCACAGCATGTTGATATGCATAATGTAAGTTACTTTGGCAAGTAAATCTGGCTTTCTCACTGGGTATTCTTCTCAAGGTTGCTGAGCTGAATATTCCTGGTAGGTTACTCTTTAGTAAGGCTCTAACAAGTTTCATCAGAATTTGATCTATATCAGTAAAGATAACAAAAGGATTTCGTCTTGAGGGCCAACCAACTCTGATTAATTGCTAGCATCTGCTTAGAATGTTATGTTGAATAGGATATTAACATTGTATATAAATTTAGCAAGAAAGAGCATTAAGAATATGATATTCTTTGTCCATTCTTTTACACAGTACAACAGAAGACTTGGCATTGAAAGGTCATCTTAGAAAACCAACTAATTTATTCATGGCCATTTATCAAGAAAAACTATTTTCCCTATCTTGTGCACACTTGTAAGTTTTATTCATATTGTAGATGCATTTCATAGAAATTATCACAACTTTTAATCATTTTAAAAGTCATTCTCTAGTACAGTATAAACCTCTTTATGGCATTATTTCTAATAGTACATGCTCAATAAATGTTCATTTCATGAATAAATGAATGAACAGGTGGTATTATTTTGAGGTTTAGACATTAATATCTTCTTAGCGGAAGCAACCCAAAAACAACTATTGAAGATATAGTTTAGTCTTGAGGCCAAATACATGTTCCATGTGTTAAATCAAGTTGGCATGATATATATTTCCTATTCTAATGGACTGTATAATTTAATTCATTGAAAAAGATTTCTTCTCTGCCAAAGGCAGATCTTTCATTTAACCTTATCACATGGTTTGGAAAGAGATTTGTTTCCTGAATGAGTTTAGCTTGATTTCTTTTGAATGCAGCCAAATTTGAGAGAATGGCAAAGATATAGACAGCAGAGAAAGAATGCAACCGTGAGCTTCTACAAAATAATTATTAATTCAGAAGTCTATTGAGTACTAGACATTACTGGAAAAGAGTTTTGTAATGCTATATAAAATGAAAAATGGCACACAACCCTGAAAGCAACGCATTTCTCAAATTTCAAAAATACCTATTTTAACAAGGGATATGCCAAGTACATGTCATTTTTGGCCTTTAACTATGAAAGTTTACATATACTTTTATCATCCACCTGCTCATTTATTTATGCAGTATATTATGTGCTTTTTGTGTGTGTCATTGACTCTTCAAGATACTGAGGATTCAAAGAAAAATAATATGGAAAATCTTCCATGGATGCCATTTGATTCACCTTGCTGGGTTGTTAAGAACATGGTGAGTATGCTTATGTTTATGCTGTCCAAGTATTGCAGTGGGTTCAAAGAATGAAATAATGTTGGGATCTCTTAATATATACTATTTAGAAGTTAGATAGTAAAATACTTCTTGAAAATGAAGATACTGCAAATAATTTTTATGAGCAAATATTTATTTAATTCTGTTATTTTATAAAGAAAAAGCTCTTTTGAAGGTCATGGACTTTTCTTTAGTAATTTCTAATTAATGTTAATAGTACAGATAACACATCAAAAACACAGTCTCCCATTTCCTTATTAAAAAAAATCGAGTGTACATTTTGTGCCAAGCTCTGGGATATAAAAATGAA
Source organism: Mustela nigripes (assembly GCF_022355385.1). Taxonomy (NCBI): domain Eukaryota; kingdom Metazoa; phylum Chordata; class Mammalia; order Carnivora; family Mustelidae; genus Mustela; species Mustela nigripes. The sequence continues at coordinate 186,427,272 of NC_081558.1, forward strand.
AATATCATACTCTGTGCCCTTGATGAACTCATATATTTTTTTTTTTTAAAGATTTTATTTATTTATTTGACAGACAGAGATCACAAGTAGGCAGAGAGGCAGGCAGAGAGAGAGGAAGGGAAGCAGGCTCCCTGCTGAGCAGAGAGCCCGATGCGGGGCTCGATCTCAGGACCCTGAGATCATGACCTGAGCCGAAGGCAGAGGCCTTAACCCTCTGAGCCACCCAGGCACCCCGATGAACTCATATTTTAATGAACTTTTCTGATACATGCAAAATACAGGCTAATAAAATGCCTATTTCACCCTGAGGGTATTCAGAGAAAGCTTAGCTGAAACAAGTAGAGGAGCTGGAATAAGAATGGAAAAAGTGATCCCAATAGAGAGGAGAGCATGTGCAAAGGTAAGGTAAAATCAGCATCATAATATGTTTGCAAACAATGTTTTCCTATAGAAGGAGCATAGATTGCATAGGGGAGGGGTTACAGAGGAGAGCTTTGTGCTTTTTATAATACTATAGACTGAGCCAATATGAGCCCCCATGTTCCAAACCAGAGAAATGTAACCTAAAAAAACAGAGAGAAGGAAAGAAAGTAGAAGAGGGACAGAAGATTTGAAAAACCAGTGAAATGTCTTGGCCTTTCTTGGTTTGTAGCTATATCGCTTTAATCTCTTTATCTTTGATTTCATGGCCTTCCTTCTGTGCATCTGTGTGTCTTTAAATGTCTTTATAAGGATACCAGTTGTAGAATTTAGGAAATTACTCTGAAATCCAGTATGACCTCATTTTAATTTTGTTGTATCTTCAAATATTCTATTTCCAAATAAATTTATAGTTATAGGTACCAGGACTGAGATCTTCAACATATCTCCTTGGGGGAGGGTGAAGGGAGGCATAATTGGACCCATAAGGCAGACTAGGCATTTTCATGATATTGCATGACCCAAGATCATCATCACATATATGTGACAAGTCCAAATTTATATTACCTGTCTAGTGAAAGAATTGCTAGTGTGAGTGATTAACATAAAAAGTAATTTCAAGGGGCACCTGGGTGGCTCAGTGGGTTAAGGCCTCTGCCTTCAGCTCAGATCGTGATCGCGGGGCCCTAGGATTGGGCCCGGCATCGGACTCTCTGCTCGGCGGGGAGCCTGCTTCCTCCGCTCCGCTCTCTCTCTCTGCCTACTTGTGATCTCTCTCTCTGTCAAATAAATAAATAAAATCTTTAAAAAAAAAAAAAAAAGTAATTTCAAACTGTTTGAATTCCCAGAGCTTCTAAAAGGGTAAAAGAAAAGTTCTTTCCTAGTAGACTTCATACAGCCCAGCATGAGACGACCACAGAAAAACAAAAAAATCAAACAAAGCAGTAGCATTAAAAATCACATCATGAAACGAGCTACCATTAGGAACCATCAGCTGACACAAGGGACAGACAGGATGCAAGAGGAATTCATCTAGATTCAGCACATCTGTTGCTTACTGCAGTTCCTCGAGATCTACTTGCACGATGGATGTAGGTGGCTACTTCAAGCAAGTGTACTGGTAAATTTACTCACTGGTTTCAATCATCTTTTGATCCTGGAGTAGACATCAGCCAATCCTACTAATGCAACCCTTTAATAGACATCAACCAATCCTACTTTAATACAACCCTCAGATTCTCATAGTGATTTCTATTGGACAATGCCTCATATGATAATATTTTTAGGCTCGTTTTTCCACTGCTTTTCTGCATGACTATATGTCCAGTCTATTGACTGGTGCCCATGGGTTATAAAAGTTTAGCAATATTTCCAACGGTGAAGTATGCATCCCCTCAAATTCAAATAAAGCAATTAGATGCTGATATTCTGATCTATTTTGTCCAATGAATATCTTTAAATTAATATCCTTTATGAGCTTTGGTATCTTAACTAATCACATCTACAATGACCCAGTTTCCAAATAAGGTCACATTCTGAGGTACTAGAAGTTAGGACTTCAACATAATATATTTTTTTAAATTTCGATCTATAAAAGGCCCTTAGAATTTCAGAGATTGTATTCTAAATCAGAACTCTTCAAAAGAAATACATGAATCACAGACATAATTTTTAAATATCTATAGCCACATTTGAAAAATTAAAAGAAACAGGTAAAACTACTTTACTAGGTTACCCAGGGCTTTCTGAAATGGAAACTTCATGGAGAGGGAAGGGATGCTGGCTTTTTATCTAAATTATTTTTTCATATTTTAAAACATTAACAATAAATATTTTATTTATTTGTTAAACTTATATTCTAAGATACAGATTACATGTAGATTTTTTTTTTCAGGTTACAGAATTTTATTTTTTCAAAATGTTTTCCAATTGTGCATGTAAAATATATATACAAAAAGACTAGGTAAATTGATAGTGGCCTAATATGATGGAAAAAAAAAAAACACATTCTTGGAATTGTACATATGAGAAAGCTTTATTCCTTTATATTAGCATTCACAGTTAATTTGTGCTTGTGATATCAGAAGGCTTAATAGTATTTTAATTAAAACTATGCAGATCATTAATTTTAATCATTAATTTAATACTAAAAGATATGTGAATAGCATAGAAATCATCTTTCCGTTCTTTTTTTTTTTTTTGGCCAATTGCCATCTCGAGTTAAGGAAAAAACCTATAATTTTATTTTTCCTATAAAGCCCTGTTTAATTGTTGCCACCCTCTTCTCACCTACCCAGTAAGCACAGACTTTTCAGAGCTGGTAGAATAAAGCACAAGAGCGAAGTCCTGTCAACAAACAGCCTGCCTCACCTAAAGTTATTTTATAATTCAGCAGAGATAATGGTTAATGAGATTGATAAGATGGAACACTTCAGATAATTTTTTATTATCATAATTCCACCATCCACTTCTTCAGTGTTCTTTATTACATCAGCAGGATCAACCTTGCCCACTAACATTTGTCAAAAGGCAGAATTGTTCTAATTAATATCAACATTATACCTGGGATTTTAATGCTATATCGTTATTGAAAATTATATTTTATATTATTTTATTTATCTATATATTATATAAAAATAATATTTTTATATTATTTTGCAGTAAGAAGGAAAAAAGATTTTTTTAAAATAATATAACAATAACATAATAAGAATTTAATAATAAATAATTTTTACTATCATAATACTATGACTAAATGACTGGAAGCATCTTAAATGATTTCTCTTAAATGCAGCACCTGGGTGGCTCAGTCGGTTAAGCATCTTACTCTTGATTTCAGCTCAGGTCATGATCTCAGGGTCTTGAGATCAAGCCCTGCATCAGGCTCTGTGCTCAGCGGGGTGTCTGCTTGGAATTCTTTCTCTCCCTGCCCCTCTCTTGCCTCATCTCTCTCTCTCTAATAAATAGACAAATCTTTAAAATAAATAAATAAATGATTTCTCTTAAATCTACAAACAATAAAGAAATATTTTCAGAGCTTTAGGTATAAATAACAAGAAATATCACTGTATCATTCCTCCTCGTTTTGATCTGTGGCTCATGTTCTATCTAGCTACAATTTACCTAAAACGTAAGGCCTAGGAAGTGCTATTTGAATAGTATCTATTATTAATCAATAGGCTATTTTGACAAAATCATAACCATTCTATTGAAAGCACAATATTGTTGCAATATTTTGTCAAACTACCATTAAAGAAATTATCCTGGTAACAATTTTCCTTTTTAAAAAATTACAAACTAATATTATTAAATGGAGATTTAGCTAACTCTCTAAAAGCAAATTTCTCTTGCTTGTAAGTTAGAAATCGTCATCATTTGAAAGGCAATGTAGGGAAGCCTGTGTGGCTCAGTTAGTTAATCATCTGCCTTTGGCTCTGGTCATGATCTCAAGGTCCTGAGATGGAGCAGGCAACCTCTGCTCGGCGGGGAGTCTGCTTCTTCCTTTGCCTGCTACTTCCCCCTTGTGCGTTCATTTCCTCTCTCTCTCTCTCTGACAAATAAAATCTTGAAAGAGAAAGAAAGAAAGAAAAAAGAAAGAAAGAAAGAAAGAAAGAGGAAGAAAATAAGTATAGTGGTTACGGACTTGTGCAGGTTTAAATCTCGTGTAGATTTGATTCAGTCCAAGGATCAAGGTCAGTCTAAGGATTTGACCTTGGACAGATCCATTAGTTTCCTCACAGAACTTGAGAATAATAATAGTCCCTACCCCATAGTGTTATTGTGAGAAATAAATGAATTGATAAATATATAATACTTGGAAGATTTCAAGTGTTGGGTAGTTAGCTGTCATCATGTCTTCAGTATTAAAAGACAATGATAGTAATTGTGACAAATCACTATAATTGACAAAAGAAAATGGTGAAGAAACAGAAATTTGCTGATCGTATTTTAAGATATATTGAATTATGCTATAATTTCAAAGTGTATCCAGGTACACAGAAAATGCCCACTATGTCATAAGGGCCCGATACACACAATAATTATTTCTATTATTAGTGGTAGCAGTAATTGAATTTTTGAAACTAGGATAATTCTGATCCAAAACTGATAAAGACAGTGCAAAAATGAAATCATACAGGTCTTTGCCTATGAAGTTGAGCCAAATTTTTAATTAAACTATTAGCTAAATGTTTCTAACGCTGTGTTACAATAATGAATCATAACTAAAAAATATTTATTCCAGAAAAAATGTAGTTTATCATCAGAAAAGTCTATCCCTGTAAAATGCCACACAAATATATGCAACAGAAAATCATATTGTACAAAGTAATTGATACATTCAACAACTATTAATTGTCAAAGGTGTTAAGAAAACAGAAATAAACACAACTTTCTCCAACTAGTAAAGGTTAGCTATGTAAAATAAAATATATAATTGTACATAATGGAAAAGCATTGAAGCAATTGCGAACAAAATAAAGATTTATAGGATTTAAGGATAACATTCTAAATCTTTTAAAAAAAATTAGTCCAGATTCAGTTCCAAGCATTTAGATCTGATGTAGTCAAGTCCTTCTGGAGTATAACAGCTGATTTCCATCTTTGCTACAAATATTAGTTTTGAGAACATAGCCAATGCAATAAGACAGAAAATGCAGAAGGTTTGGTATTTTATCTAGAAAATCTAATACAATTCACAAATTGTTAGAAATACTGAGTTTAGAGGCACCTGGGTTGCTTAGTTGGTTAAGCATTTGACTCTTGGTTCTGGCTTAGGTCAGAACCTGACCCCACATCAAGCTGGAATGTTTCAGATGTTCTCTCTCCTCTCCCTCTGCTCCTCCCACTTGTGTGCTTTCTCTCTCTCTCTCTCTCTCTCAAATAAATAAATAAACATTTAAAAAGAAAAGAAATACTGAGTTTAGGGAAGGAGATAGTTAATCAATGGAGGAAATTAACATTTATACTCTCTATCTGTGTTTAATAAAAGCATAAATTCATTGTTTATGCAACACAGCCAGTGTTCCATGCAATACGTGCCCTCCATAATACCCACAAATTTTTGAACACTGAAAAAAATTTTTTAATTTAATTTAATTAAAAAATAAAAAATAAAAGCATAAATTAAGGATTTTCCTAAAAATAAATAAAAATTTAATGAGACACTTAAGGATATAAAATCATAGATAATATTTTATATTGTAAAGATGTCAATTATTGAACTGGATGATAAATTTAATATAAATTTAATCATAATCTCAGCAGGATTTTGTGTGGAAACATACAAAATTATCCTAAAATTTATATGAAAGAACAAAGTGTAGATGGAACTTTTTAGAAAGAATGAAAAGAGCAAATGAAAAACTTCCCTATTACAGTATTAAGACATATTTTAAATCCATCATAAATCAAACTGATGGCACTAACGTATTCACAGACAAATACAGCAATGGTATAAACCAGAGAAAGAAACCATGTACATAATGGGAATTTATAAATGATAACAGGACCAATCAGTTAGGAAAGAATGGATTGCTCATTGGGGATGTGAAATTAGCTCCCTACTTGGAGAATAATATATTAAATCATAAAATTATCCCACCAGAATAAAACACAAGTGAGAATATAAATTCACAGGATATTAAGATGTAAATAAAAAAATATATCTATATAGGACAAGGTGGGGAGAAACATTCGTATTTAAAAGGCAAAAATATGCAACAATAAAATAAAAAATGTGGCTTTATGGACATTAATAGTTTATTTTTATAAAGGATCTCACAGTAAGCACAGATTTGGAGAAGATAGGTGCAACAAAGCATAATAACATAGGACTGAGTCTAATGTACATTTTTAAATCTATGCAAATTAACATAATTTGACAGGCAATTCACATAAGAAATAATTAAAATGGCTAATAAACATACAAGTGATGTCTAAGCTCATTACCAACTAGAAGAATACATATTTATACAATAATTAGAAGTGGCTTTTTATCCACCAGAAAAGCAAGAATCTAATTTTAATAACATAAATTGGTTGTGAAATTGTGGAGAAACATGATTTCATGTCCTGCTGCTAGGAACATAAATTTGCCTAGCCCTCCTGGACAGCATTTGGGAAATGTTCTCAATGATTCAACAATTTCAGTTCTGATATATATACCTTAAAGAATCTTTTGCAAACCTACAAGATACATATACCAGGAAATGTCCTTCAATTAAAAAATTGATAAATAAAAGTTGGTTATAAACAAATGCTAGAATAAAATAAAGTAGTCAATAAGAATTAACTAAATCTGGGGCACCTGGGTGGCTCAGTGGGTTAAAGCCTCTGCTCAGCAGGGAGCCTGCTTCCCCCTCTCTCTCTGCCTGCCTCTCTGCCTACTTGTGATATCTGTCAAATAAATAAAATCTTTAAAAAAAAAATTAACTAAATCTATGTGTGTCATCATGGACAGAACTCAAAAGTAGAATATTCAGTGAAGAATAATAAGAAAGAGACGCACAAAGCTATGTAGCTAATATCCTGTGTGTAAAATTCTCAAAATGGGTATCTTTGAGGTGAAGATATGGTAGGAACTTAGCTTATTGATGAGTGAAGAACAGAATAAAACATAATTAAATAAAGGAAAATAGAGAAATTATTTGTGTATTATATATGGCAAATTTAGATTATTGCCACTGTGTATGACTGACTTAAAAACAAAAAAACAAGTTAGATAGCCAATATTCTTACTCAATTAACTCCTGTCAAAAAACCAAGTTGAACTCTTTTTTCCAAGTTGAACTTTTAATTAGAGATTCTTATAGAGAGTATTAATCCAGTAAGTTAAGGCATAATTTAACTCTAATGACCAAAACTTATATCTAAGCCTTACTACCTAAAATATATAAGTATTTTAAAAGGCTATAAATAAGGAGAAGGGAATTCTCTAACAGTTTGCTGATGGTTTAATTTTCCATCTAGCTTTCTGTGCATAAAAACCACAGGATAACCTACACTTAGTTGGGATTTTCAGCTAATCCATTTGTCTGTAGCAAAAGCTTTTATTCTTGTGGATAGTTTCTTTTATTATGAAGCAAATAATGATTAGGATAGAAAAGATAAAGAGAAATATAGTTAAATAGAAAACTTGCCGTATAGTGCATGAATTCAAATTTGTTAAATAATATCACATAGGCACATAGGGACTTAGTTGTTATGTATGTGCCATAACATTTGCATGGATTTAGTATCTTTAAGTATAAACTTACCTCATGTTAAAAAATAAATGCATATTTTCTGTCCTTCCTTGCCCTTTACCCATATTTTTTTAAATGCTATGTTATGCACAGAAAAACATCTATTACTATTGGTTAAAATATAAGAAGATAGATATGCATGCCATAGTTCTGCAAACAAATTTATATATTTTTGCATAGAACCATAGCTATTTCCTGAAACTCACAAAGCCACTGGTTTCAAATTAAATAATAGAATATTCCATATCCAAGGGATGAGAACATGAAAGAGGCATTACTCCCTAGACCATGTGAAGCTTCAGTGGGTGGCTTAGGCAGCTGATGATTTTCAAGGGAACAAAGAAAATATGAAAAGTTTTTCTAGCAAGCTGGACCTGAGTCATGAAATGCCGTAATTACTAGGTTTAGAAATCAATTCTACTCATCTTAGGAAAACTAAATTAGATCCACATAAAAAGGTATCTGGGAGTTAGTTAACTCTTTTTATTAGTAGCTGAATGAATACTGAGCATGGAACAATTGGTAGCAACTAAAATGGTTAAAATCTGAAGGCAGCATTCAGTAGTAAATGAAAACACTTGAGATTTAATGATGAAAATTTTATGAGATATCAAAACCTAAAACCTGACCACCATTTAAATTTGCTCACTTACATTTAATTTTTTTTCTTAATCCACTGAATTAGATGTTATATTTCTGGTGCATTTTAAACTTTCAGTAGAAATTTTTATTAAAATATGTTGATAAAACATACTAGCAAAACATTAATGATATACTTAGATGAACATTTACTTTAATGTATATAAACAACTAAGAAAGAAGAAAATGAATTGCTTTTGAAATTTGTATCTCTAGTGTTTGAAAACTTTGACATATTTTATAACTACTTAGGAAATGGAGAAACATTAAAAAATAAAACTACCCTCCTTTAGGAGAGTGTATTTCACAGCACAGACTGTGCCCGTCTACGGATGGCACACTCTGGGTCTCTCTGTTGGATGTGTGTCAAGTCAACAATAATTATTATTCTAAAACAAACTCAGAGAGCATCAAGTCTGGCTCAGGCAGATTACACTCCAGCCAAAGACAGGGGTAACTGTCATCTCTGTCATTCTTCTGGCTTTCAGAAATAGGAGGAAAAGTGCACAAAGAGTGGTTTACAAACTCTCAAATATGCCCCATGGATGACAAGGCTGTAATCTTCCATCCACCACATAATTGCCAGAAAGTGAGTGTAGATGTGCAAAAGGTGTAGCTACCATTCTGTATCTTCTTCCCGGTTCATTTGAAAAGGTCAGACCAAAATTCAGAAAATCAGTACCTATCACAATAGGTTGATCAGTATCTTAATTTAGGTTACCAGACCGTGGTTCAATGACTCGAGGGCAAGTAGTTTATTTCGAAGATGATTCCAGGAAACCTCCATAGAGGGGTAGGAAGTGAGGCAGGGCTGGGAAAGCCATTCATTTCCTAGGGTTAGTATAACAAATTATCACAAACCTGGTGACTTCAAACAACTAAAATTAATTACTTCATGGTTCCGGAGGTCAGAACTCTGAAATCAAGGTATCAACAGAGCCACACTCACTCTAAAAGCTCTAGGGTTTAATCCTTCCTTGTCTTTTCAGGTTTGATGGCTCTTAGCCCTCCTTGGTTGGTGGCAGTATACCCTCAGTCTGTACCTCCTTTATCACATGGCTTTCTTTCCTTATGTCTCTGCCTCTTTCTGACTATGATAAGAGCATTGTCATTGGATTTAGAGCTCACTCTAATCCAATACAATCTTAATTCAAGATTTCGATTAGTTATACATGCAAAGACTCAATCTGAGTTTCCAGATGGCCATTAATTTTGATGGGGGAAGGGGAGGGTCATTCTTCAAAAGGCAGACAATTACCCTATTAGGTAACTAGAACTCAATCCCAATGGCAAATTCTAGAAACCCCTGGAGAATGGAAGCCCCAAGAGTACATGCCACACACCCAAATTAAAGGAATTAACACCAACTTTTGTCAGTAATTGGATGAAGTTGTTGGGGGCGAGAGGGAGAAGGTGGCCGAGGATAGGAGGACTCGGGAGGGTCCTGCTCTCCATATTTCAGATAAAGTGGGTTCCATCCACCAAAGAAAGCTCCAGAGAAAAGAGATGCATATGTGAGTAGCTGGAAGTCCTTTGGTGAGTATTACAATGTTAAGACTTGAAGCAATATGGACAGGATATCAACCGCTTTTGCTCAGACAGTTAATCACTCAAGTATCAATTCCATTGCATCAAAAATTTTATTCCCTCACAAAATTTCAGTAAGTAAATTAACTAATCAATGTGTAAATAATGCTATAAAATACAAAAATTCATTTACATCTTTTTAATCAACTTTAAAAGAGACATGTGTTAGAATGGGTAATTAAAACAGTGAAATTTGTGGTTACCAAGGTCCTTGGTTTTAAACATTAGAACACAGTGGGGTATATTTTAAATAGATTAATGACTTGGCATGGTGATTTGGAAATGTTTCCCTGCCATATTCCCTCACCTACAAAAGAATTAGTACATACTGAGCCACTTTTACTAAGAGGGATAGATCTTATCTAGCAAGAGTGTGGAGGCAGAAAAAGGAAATAACTCCTAACCCACAGTAATTTTTTTCTTATATACAAATCTAGACATTGAAGAAGTTATTCACATTGTTCTTTTTTAAACAGTAGAGAAAGATCTTATGATCTGAAAGAAGAAACCCTAACAAGGGAGAGAAACATTCCTGAGCTCTGACTTACTAGAACTAAAGAGGTCCTTTGTTCATAGATGACCTGTAGTAGATGTTGCTTGGTGTCAATAGAAATTCTTTCATAATCTATAGTATATTACAAGATACCTGAGTCAGGTACCTTATGACTCACTGCATTTTGTTTATCTATACGTATATATGGTCACCAATTAAAAAATTCTTATCACCTTTCAATTTGGGAAAACAATTGTGGTTCTTTGCCTGCCATTTCTCCATTTTCTAGAAAAAGTGCCTTGAATTCTGAACTTCCTTTCGGAAATTTTACCATCAGTTTTGCAGTGGCTTAAACACCATCTACTCAGAAGTCCTGGTCACAAAGCAGAAAATCTTGGGAAGAAGAAAAATGAGTCCTCGAATAAGTGTGACCGAGTCAAGGAAGAAACTTGGAACCCAGATATGCCAGTCAGTACATGTAAATCCACCTAGTCATAAGTAGTCATCGGTATAGAGATAGTAACAAAGGCTGGTTGATCCAAACATAGTGAATCACAGGACTGGTTTAAAGTGATCAGGAAACTACCCTTTTAGTAGTTGTGATGATTAATTTTATGTAGCAACTTGACTAGGCCATAGTGCACCCAGACATTTGGTAAATGATTTTGGGTGTATCCATGAGGATGCTTCTAGATGAGATTAGCATTGGATCAATAGACTGAGGAAAAGAGACTGATTGTCCTCCCTAAAATGAGTAAACTTCATCCAGTCAATTGAGGGCCTGAATAGAATTTAAAAATCTGACTCCCTCAAGAGTAGGATGGCACTCTTCCTGTCTGGCTGCCTTGAGCTGAGGCATTGGTTCTTTGATGCCTGCAGACCCAAACTGAAACACTCTTTTTCTGTGTCTGCCACTTGCCAACATTTGGACTAGACCTGGATCACAGACTTTCCTGAGTCTCTTGTCGGCTGCAGATTTTGAGACCTGTCTGCTTTCATAACTATACAAGCAAATTATTTAAATCAATATCTATCTATATCTACATCGACATTTACATTCTGAATCTACATCTGTATTTAGATTGGTTCATCCATAAATTCCCTCAGACTTGATGTCTCCTCTTAGTAAGTTTTATCTAACAACCCCCACATTCTTTAGCTTTACATCCTACTGTCCTTACTGTATTTGGGATGGAGTGCAGTTCTATACTGGGGTCTCTTCTCCCCTATCACAATAGTCCTAAATAAAATTTGCTTTAACTTCTGTCTGACTCCAGTTTTGTTTGCATCCGTCTCTTTCTTTCTTTCTCTTGCTTATTGGTTCCGTTTTTCTAGAGAATTTTGAGAGATTTTGATACTGGGAGATAGGGTATTGCTGCACCTAAAAATGTAGAAGTGGATTTGGAACTTGCTGATGAGTAGAGCCTGGAAATGTTTGGAGGTATGTGCTTTAAAAAGCCAAGTTTAGGGGCACTTGGGTGGATCAGTCATTAAGTGTCTGCCTTTATCTCAGGTCATAATCCCAGGGTTCTGGGATCAAGCCCCACATCAAGGTTCCTGCTCAATGGAAAGTCTGCTTCTTTTTCTCCCAATCCCCCTGCTTGTGTTCCCTTTCTCAGTGTGTCTCTATCAAATAAATAAATAAATAAAAATCTTTTAAAAAATAATAAAAAGCCAAGATTGTCAAGAAGAGACTATTGCTACAAATGTGGGCTTTAAAGGCTACTCTGCTGAAGTCTCAGATGGACATGAAGAGCAGGTTGTTGGAAACTTAAGGCGATCATTACTATAAAAGTGGCAAAGAAATTGGTTGAATTGTATTCTAGTGTTTTGTGCAGTATAAAACTCAGGAGACAGGAAACTAGATATCCAGCTAAGGCTATTTATAAGCAAAATATTGAAGATGCAATCTGGGTCCTCCTGACTGCTTATAGTAAAATTTAAAAGGAGAAACATGAATCGAAGAAGGAATTGTTATGCAAAATGGAACCAGAAGTTGGTGATTTGGAAAATTCTCAACTTACTCAGATTGTGCAAAATGAGAGCTTATTCTGAAGAGAACACTAAGGGTGTTGCCAAACAGCCATTTGATAAGGAAATTAGTATGGGTATGAAGGACAAATTTAATCAGCCCCCATGGAGCAGGTGCCAGGAACAGAAATGGGATTACATGAGCAGAGGCACTGCCAGATGGAACTGAAGGAAGAAAAAGAAAATAAGATGAAAAGAAGGCTACTAGCAAGTGTTATCCTTTAAGAGCAGAGAAAATTACCCCTAAGGCAATGTAAGGATACTGAAGGCTGCCACTCCCCCCAAAGTCTGAGGGCCCTTGGTTGCAGAGTGCAGGGCCCTCACTGAGAGCTAAAGGGCTACCCTCCACCGAGTTGAAAGGGTGGCTTCTCTGTAGAACCATGGGCTGACACCACCATTGCAGTGGGCCTGGAGGACAGAACATGGAGCCAAAGAAGGGCATTCTTGAAACTTAAGATCTAATGGAATTTGTCTTGCTAGGTTTGGGACTTGTTTGGGACCTTTTACCCCTTCCTTTTTTTTTTTTTTTTTTTTTTCTTTCCTGTTTTCTCTCCTCTACCTGTCCACCATTGTATTTTAGAAGTACATCACTGGGTTAGTTTCAGATTCACAGCCAGAGAAGAATTTTGCTTCAGGATGACTCATATCTCAAGTCTCACTCACGTCTGACTTAAAAGATATTTAGATAAGACTTTAGACCCATGACTTTATAGTTGATACTAGAATTAGTTAAGACTTTGGGGCTATCAAATTGGAATTAATGTATTTGCATGGAAGAAGGACATGAATTTGGGGAGACCAGAGGCTGAATGTTATAGACTGAATATCTGTATCAAAATCTGTATGTTGAAACTGTAACCTCCAACATGACTATGTTTGGAGATGGGTTTGTGAGGAAGTGATAAAGGTTAATTGAAGTCATAAGGGTAACACTGGCACCCGTCTGCCAGGACTGATACCCTTATGAGAAGAGGAAGAGACCCCAGAGCTTATTCTCTTCCCACTGTGTGAGAAAATAGAAAGAAGGCAACAGTCTTCAAGCCAGACAGAGCTCTCACCAGAAACTAACATTGATGGCATCTAGATCTTAGACTTCCAGTCTCCAGAACTGTAAGAAGATAAATGTCTGTTGTTTAAGACCCTTATTCCATGGCATTTTGTTATGGTATCCTGGACAGACCAAAATAATAGCCTTCATGCCCTTGCTTATAGTCTCTCAATGAAACCAACACTGAGAACAATAGAGTTAAAATACCAGAGGAACCAAATCCATTTAAAATCCATCTCTGAATCACATCAAGCCTGAAGTCAAATTATTCCTTGACTATTCAAATATATAACCTATACAATTTTTTTTCTTTTTCTGCTTGAACTTGTAAACAAAATTGTAACTAGCACTTGCAAACAAAAGGCAACTGACAGATTAAAATTAACATCTTCATAAATGTAAGTTGGCCTGGACACTCTGCATTTCTAAAGAACAAGTGGTTCTAATGCACAATATCCAATAGACCTCTTCACTTAATGTCCCAGGTGGTTATCTTTAAATTGAACTTTTTCTGTAGTGATCCTATTATCTATGGGAAGTTAAAAAAAAAAGATTTAAAAATATATAAGTGATGATTAACTATTATTGTTATTGTCAGTTTGGGAGGCTATACCAAAATTGCCACAGATTCAGTGGCTTAAAAATCAAACATTATTTCTAATAATTCTGGGAGTTTGTAAGTCCAAGATCAAGGTACCTACAGATCAGTGCATGCTGCAAGCCTTGTTTCTGGTTTGCAGATGGCCACCTTGTTGTTATATCCTCACACAGCTGAGCTGGAGATCATCTCTCTGGTGTCTCTTTTTATAAGGACACTAATTCCATTCAGGAGGGCTCCACAATTACCTCCCAAAGTCTCCACTCCAAATATAATCATAGTGGGAGTTGCGGCTTTAACATAACAAATTTTGAAGATATACAAACATCAGTCTATAACAGTTGTATGCAAATATTAGGGGTTTGTTTTTGTTTTTGTTTTTTTACATCAAAAAAATATATATATATAATGTATTATTTGCCCCAGGGGACTCATCAGACTTAAGTCTGTGAATCATCAGTCTTACACATTTCACAACACTCACCATAGCTCATACCCTCCCCAATGTCCATAACCCAGCCACCCTATCCCTAACCTCCCACCCCCCAGCAACCTTTAGTTTGTTTTGTGAGGTTAAGAGTCTCCTAGGGTTTGTGTCCCTTCTGAAGGCTAAAGCTTTTAAAGCATTAGTGAGGGAGTCCTGTGAGCCTAAACCCCACTGTTGTAGAGCTTCCAAGCAGGCAAAGAGCTTCCAAGAACTGTTATGAACTAGCTGGTGTTACACAGGATGTTATAGCCTACCGCAGATAGACCACCGGGACATGAGGTACGTGCTACAAGCAACCTCAGCAGCAGCAGACGAGCAGCCTCGCACGTACAGCAGACCGCAGATTAACCGCAAGCGCCTTTGACGCAGTGACTGAACTGGCATATAAGCAACACTGGCCCTCTGCTTGTCAGAGTGTGCTCTTGGGACACTCTCGCTCAGATCATCCTCCCGGTCGATGCACCCAAAAGGTGTGCTCCAGGGAGGGGATCGATCACCTTCTCGGTCGATGCACCCAAACGGTGTGCTCCCGAGAAGGGGATCGGGCGGGAGTACCCTGGGCCCTCTCCCTAGCCCACGCGGCTAGAGTTGTCTGTCTTGTATTAGCTATTGTGTGGTATGCGCTAATAAACAGCTTTCGCTTTCAGTTATTGTGTGTGACCCGTTTGCTTCCACCATCGGACCGGCTCACTCCCCTGGGAGCTCCGTGAGCGGCAGAGAGCTCCCAATTAGCATGTTTCTTCTGAAAAATTATATATTTCAGTCTTGGTATGTCTCTGTATCTCTACCTCTACATACGTATTTAAACAGCTTTTGAATTATCATTCTATTTTTCTATTGCTATAATTTTTTCTAACATAGAATTTATACCTCTGAGGTACAAGTAAAACCTTAGAACTCAAATTCCAGAGTCTTCTTGAGAAAAATATGTAAATCAGGTTATCTTCAGTACTAGTCTCCTTTGCTATTTTGTTTTTTTCTAGATAGTGCTCAAAATAGTTTCCTGAGTCATTTTTGTTTTGCTTTTTTGAATATCACCTGTTTCCTGTTATGTTATGAAACTCTAATTGCTTATTCTTCACATGGCTATTCTTCACATGGCTATATATATTATAAATAAAATGAGTTACTTTTCAGGGAAAATCTGACAGATCAAATTTCTAAGGCAAGTCTTTGAGACTATTGGCACTCTTCCATGGAGGTGTTTGTATGTGTATAGATAAGTCCATTTTTCTGAGACAAAGGTTCATAAATTTCATCAGGTCTTATCAGAGGCCCATGACTCAAATCTAGTTAAAATTCTCTACTTCAATAGCAGGAATGGGTTATCTGACATATTCCTGGGAAAAAGACAATGCTTCCTACCCCAAATATCACACTAAAGTATTTATGCCTGTACTGTTAAGGATGGACATTCTTTTTATTATTCTTTTTGCTGGCTCGATTTAGAAAGACCTCAAGCAATGGAGAAATAATGGATTTTTACCAAATTCCTGACAAATATGTCAGTCATTAGAGAGTTAATTCCTTAAAGCAGCATTGAAATGTGGCTTAAAGAGTCCCAAAGGAATTTAAATGAATTCCCCCTGTAAGCAGCTGTCACAGTTTTGGCAAAATGCTCATATGACCTCCCCTTAGACTACATCTGTTTCTTTAGAAAGGTCCTGGGAGCATTTCTTTAAATACTGAGAAGAAGGATTATCCTATTTAATGCACTTGCTTTTGAATTTATTTTAAATATGTTCAGGTCAAAAGTCAGTGTAAATAGATCATGTGAGGTCATCCACCCAACTCTGACTCTGACTAAATTACAGAAATGCTTTCTTGAACCATTCTATTAAACAATGTTTTTATATTTTTTTTAAAGTAAGATTGGAAAAATTTAGGGCCCAGCCCCTCTTTCTAGCCCCAGGGTTTCAGTGCAAAGCTGATATATGAGCGAGTGTCTGGGATTATTACCTACAGAGAAGAAAAGTATTAAATCCTACAAATACCATGATCATTGGTTCTGACAAAACTGGTGTTATTGTTGCTTTTATTAAAAATGCTGAAAACATGGGCACACGGGTGGCACACTCGGTTAAGCATCCGAGTCTTGCTCTCAGCTCAGGTCTTGATCTCAGGGTTGTGAGATCAAGCCCTGCATTGGGTTCCCTGCAAAGCATGTAGCATACTTAAAAAAAAAAAAAAAATGGTGAAAATAAACAGTGGCCACTTTGAACTGACCACGGTGCTTTCTAGACATTAGTTCTCTCTCTTATTAATTTTTCAGTGAGGTTAATTAATTAGTGAGCAATAAAAAGAGAAAAAGAGTGAGACTAAGTAGAGTGCACATATCCATTAACTTTCTAGGGCTGCCATAATGAAGTATTACATACTGGGTAGCATAAAGAAAAAAAAATTAGATTCTTAAACTTCTGGAGGCTAGAAGTCCAAGATCAAGGTGATGGCAGGTTGATTTTTTCTGAGGTCGCTCTCCTTGGTTTGTAGATAACTGTCTTCATGCCGTGTTCTCACATGTCTTTCCTCTGTGTACACACATTCCTGTATCTTTGTGTGTCCAAATATCCTCTTATAAAGATATCAGTCAGATTGGATTAGGGCTCATTCTAATAGCCTCCTTTCAACTTACCTCTTTAAAGGCTTAACTCTAAACAGTCACATTCGGAGGTATTGGAGGTTAGGGCGTCAACATATGAATCTGGAGGCAACACCATTCAACCCATTACAGCTTCTACATTATTGTACAGATCAAGATGCTCTTAAGAGCAAAAGAGAGAACTACTGAAAATTACACAGTAACAGTATTAATTAAACAGAACGTTCCTAGGCAGATAGTCTGGTCATCCTTGCATTTAGATAAACATTATGAAATGATTTCACAGTTCAAAACTCTGGTGATTCCGTGTACCCCTTATTGCCTCCATTGAAGCTTAAGAAGTTTGTTGGTCTAAAGAGCCCTCAGGTAGTGAGTAATCTAGTCTGTCAGGGAGGCCAAGAGTCCCAGAGTTCCTGCCTTTTCTATCATTTCAGAATGAAAGTAGGAAGCATGTCTGTTCTCACAGATTGACCCAAGGTGTTTATTGCTCTTTTTTGTTACATGCTGAAGTGTCAATTTCTTACTACATCATTCGTCCTATTGGAAGTTGCATGAAGTCTCATTACAGCCGTGCTTGCAAAGTGCTGCTTTGTGTTTTCTACAGAATTATGCTCTATCAAATGTTTGAAAGGAATATTGTCCCCTCTAAACACTTTATTTTTTAAATTGAAGAGGCCCAGATGGTTTTTGGAATATATAACTTTCCAGATTGTAAAAAGATAAAAGCATCCTTATATTCTTATAATGTATTATGTAACACTACCAATCCAGTCTTGGGAGTACCCCATTAAAAAAAAATAACATTTATGAAGCAAGATATATTCTCACTATAAGTAAAAAAATAAATATTACACACACACATACACACACCTCTCCCCCCATGCACATAGTATACACGGGCAGTTAGGTCAAATTTGGCTACCAAAACAATTTGACACACATACACACAGGCTATGTATTGCTTGATTGGTACTGGGAAATCTTATAAGTTTCCCTCTTAGGGACATGTCCCACATTAAATGGGACTTAATTTCTCAAATTTAATTGTGTTTTTCCCTCCTTTCCTTTCACTCGCCAAGTTCTCCAAGGAACTCTCCCACTCGGGATTTATTCACTTATAAATCCACTTTTCTCTGTCTACTCTTATTTCCTGATTCCTATGGAACAGACAGGGCATGAATATCATATTGGTGAAGATCAGGAATCTTGGGGGTAAGGAAAGTTCCTTAAATTCAAAGTATTAGGGTTTTTTATTATTTATATATTGTTTAAAGAACTTTATGAGACTCAATATTTTATGCAGTCTGAGATTGTGTGTTTTGCTCAAAAACTGTTTCCTTATCTCCTGTTACAATGACTAGCAAGTAATAGGAATTAAAAAAAAAAAAAAAAACTTGTAAAAGGAAGCAAGTAAAGATTGACACAAGACAGAAGTAAGTGGAGGAGTAAAATAGCTCCAAAGTTTTAAGCCTTTCTGGTTAAGAGAAAAGTAAAGAAAGAAATGTCAAGGAAAGAATGATAAACTGCATTCAAAGAGACTATATTAGAGATCAAAAGAGAGAATATATATTTTTTTAAATGTCTATTCATTTCCCATGGTTGCCATAATAGATTACCACAATCTTGGTACCCAAAAGCAACAGAAATTTATTTTCTCACATTTCAAAAGTCCAGAAGTCCTAAATCAAGTCATTCACGGATTTGTGCACTCTCCAGAGGCTTTAGGGGAGAATCGAACCTTGTCTCTCCTGACTTCTGGTGTCTCCGTGCATTCTTCGGCTTGTGGGTTGCACAACTTTTGTGTCTTCCTTCATCATCCTGTGATCTTCTCTTCCATGTGTCTCTTTTGTGTGTCTCTTATGAAGATACTTGTCTTTGTATTTAAAGTCTACCTTGATAATCCAACATCTATGCCATATCTAGATCCTTAATTACATCAGCAAAACCTCTTTTTCCAAAAGTTTATATTAATAGATTCTGGGTTTTGAACATAGGTACATCCTTTGGAGTGTTCATCATTAAGTCCACTATACTTTTCCAATAAGAATTTGGATTTAAAATTCAAAAGACAGTTCAGAGCTTGGAATAGCAATTTTACAGTTATACATATGATTAGAAGTTTATTCTCCTTCAAGTATTAAAATGCCACAGAATTAAATTGTAATTTATTTCTGAAATACTGTATAACTAAACTAAGTGCTCAACTGAGTCAAGCAGAAGACGTAATTGTATAGGTGTAGTCCCCGCATTTAGTCTGTGGCTTACTTGATGGGATTACTTTCTCCACAGTATCATAAATGGTTATATACTTAAGCCAGTACTTCAGTGAATTGGGTCTTTTAAGGAGTCATTTGGGAACACAAAATCCAGAGATATTTAGGAATTTATCACTAGTAGATTTGGAAAACTCCTTTAGCAACCAATTGAATGATAAAATCATGATGTATTCAGTTGCAGGAGAGGATATGGTGGCAAAAACTGAATTTTGAGGCAAACAAGCCTGCAGAGAAGAATCTAGGCTACAGTATTTATCATCTGTCGCACCTTGACAAGTTACTAAATACTCTGAGTGCCCCTCCTTTCAAACTGTAATATCCATATTTTAGGAGATTGTCATAAAGTATAATGGTTAAGACATGTTAACAAACAGTATTTCATCTTGTACATACTCAGTATCAATAAGAGTGAGGTCTAATGGCTATAAAAAACACAAACACAATTGTCAAAATATGTAAGGGAATTCTGGAAAAGTATTTATGATGTGAGTAAGAACTTTTTAGTAAAACTTTGAGGAAAGTAAAAATGGGTCTTCCTTAGCCCTGACTCAATAATTCCACTGTCCATCCCGTTCTTTCTGCTTTCAGGGCACCTCTAGATGGGTTCTATCAAACTAATTCTTGAGCAGTCATAATAAATCCATACTAAGGTACGGCAGTATAATTTATGAAAACCTTACCAAAGATGCTCTGTAAGGAGTCATTCTGAAACAAGGAGGAATGCAGATATTATAAAAGAATTTTACTTAACCAAGTGTATGTTTTCAAGGAAGACGACATTATACATAACTCATAATATGTTACACCAGAACATGTCTACTTTTAGATATAATGTTCATTTCCATACATACTAACTTGGTCATTAACAGAACCAAATCCCGTCAATTTAAAAAAAAAAAAAAGGCCTTTTATGAAAGAATATTTGGTAGCTTACTAAATCTCTGGGTGATACTGAGTTAAGCACAGAACTTATCTAGCCAAGATCAATGTCGGGTTGTCACTACAGCTAAGTCACTACTAATCATGTTCCTTAGTGTGGATGCCCTCATCTCCTTGGATGCTTGGACCAAGGAGATCACTTGTGATCACTGGAAGTTGTCCTTCCCAAAATTCCCAGAAGAAAATTTTCACACATCGTCTTCTTCTTCTGAAAAACAGTCTGTCGTGAATTCCTGAAGGCCTAAGTCACATGTCTATACCTGAGCCACAAAGAAGATTAGGAAAGAACAGAAATTCATAAATATAATTGAATGCATTTTAAACTGGAGTTGTTCTAAGTTTGCCACCTCCAAATACAGGCAGATATCTTGCTTAGTAACAGCTTAAATGGTCCTGAGTTACAGAAAAATTTACTTTCCTATCCTTAGTATTAACTGAATAGGAGGGGGAAAATGTTTTACATTATAAGGCAAGGGTTAAAAAACAAAAGTAAAACAAACAAGAAACTGTTATTACCCCTAACAATTGTATATATCTTTCAAGAATCCCTTTATAACGAAAATGGAATTTTTCCAGATTTTATATCTATACTTCCTTACTAAAACTTTGTGTTTTAAGTAATAAAATTAAAATGCCCGCAGGGGTATATTTTGTTCTTGTTCTACTGTGTAAATTAGAATCTGCCAATAGTGATCTTCTCAAATAAACAAATACATCTGAATATCAGATGCTAGGGAAAAAAAGTGTTTATATTACCTAATGATTTCACCATAGCTCATAGTTACCTATTATAATCTTGATTATTTATTATTCAGCTGAAGAGCTGTAATCTATTGAGATCACTACAAACAGCTTCAGGGCTTCTGATAAGAGCACTTAAATGGATTATCCATTATCCAGGAGCTTGAATAGGTTATCCAACAGGAATAATCAAAGAGCCTTCAGGGTAGATTTCTTCCAAATTAATCTAAACCCATTTTTTTAAACTCATTTTTTCCCCCTGAACTCCCTGTTCCATCCCCAGTAATATATGTAATAATTGGCAGTGCCCCGTATCAGAATTGGAAACTTTGCTCCTACAGCATTTCTTGGAAGATTCTAAAAACTGACCATCAATCCTCTAAATCCTCTAGCAGTGCAATTGTTGAACATTCATTCATTAAAAAAAAAAAAAAAAAAGTCTAAAACAGCAGTTCATAGAGTGTACTAGTTGGGAAAATGCAAATAGTATCATAAATGAATATTCAGTTTTGCAGTTCAATGTGATAAATAAAACCATAAATACTCATGATAACAGTTTCAAAGGTTTTAAAAATAAATTATAGGTCTCTCCACACAAATAATTAAAAGAAAAATATATGCACATAGTTTGGTATAAATGTCTCCGGACATTTTCCAGGCACAGTTTTCCATTTGTAGTCATAATCTGCCTGACATTAAAATACACTTTGAGCAGCAAATTTTTACAAGCCATTGGTAATTAAACAGGAATCATTCCTTGTGATATGGGACTTTGAATGTGTTTAAGATGCAAGAGAAAGCCTTTAATTAACTCCTTATAAATTTATGATGTGACAAGATATTGTCTGTTTCTTTTTCACAGGAGACCTCCCAGAGCCAGAAGAGGCCCAGCACAAGCTATTAGTTACCTTTCAGTGGCAGCAGAGGTACTGGAGAGTTGAATGGAACCCTCACTCTCATGCTGCACATAAGAACAACTGCATAAAATATTAATCACTGCAGCTCCACATGTGAAATGTTACAAAAGAGAAAGTCAAAGAGGAAGGGGGAAAAGAATCACCATGGGGTGCCATACATTAGCATCAACAAACCACTTGTAATGGCTAAAGCAAAATGTGGTGGTCCAAGTCCCACATGCTAATAATTTTCAAACTTTGGTCATGGTTAAATAATGACCTAGCCACAGTGGGATGCCCTAGTATAAAAGAAGGGGGCTCTGTCCTAATGGGGGAAGGAAAACAGTCTAGTGCCAGTATGACAATTGAAATAAAAAACAAACCAAAATGTTACATTGAATCTGATGTGTTCCTAAAGCTGGTTATGAAGGATAGCACTCTTCTTAGAATATACAGATGACACTAGCTATTCTTTTTAACCCGTCCATCTCATTCTCATTCATTCCATACAGCAGGTCAAAAAGGTTGGTAGTATTATCCCCAATTTTAAAGGTAAACTTGCCA
Organism: Mustela nigripes; assembly: GCF_022355385.1. Lineage (NCBI taxonomy): Eukaryota > Metazoa > Chordata > Mammalia > Carnivora > Mustelidae > Mustela > Mustela nigripes. The sequence goes on from NC_081558.1 coordinate 186,449,834, forward strand.
CAGGTTAATAAGTGGGAATTTTGAGATTTAAGTCCTGGTTCAAGCAACTAACCCAGAAGCTTTTAGCCAGTTAATGGAAGAGTTAGCTATACCTTCCTTTTGTTCTTCATGAAGATTTAATATTATTTTGGCCCTATGATGATTATGTTTGCTTTAAATGGTATAGTCTATACCAAATATTATTATTTTTTAAGATTTTATTTATTCATTTGTAAGAGAGAGAGAGCACAAGCAGGGTAAGCAGCAGGCAGAGGGAGAAGCAGGAGCATCTGCTCAGCTCCTGCTGAGCAAGGAGCCCTGATGTGGGACTCAATCCCAGGATCATAACCTGAACTGAAAGCAGCGACTTAACTGACTGAGCCATCCAAGCATCCCAAAATATTATTTTAAAGGGTCCACAAACACTTACAATTAATCACTATCATACACTAACAATGTTTAAAAAAAATAAGAAATTAAACATGGTTGAAAAGGAAATTTGTTAGCACCAGATTTATTTATTACAACTATATACGTAATGTATATATTTCAAATATATATTATATTATGTATTTTTAGGTTCCAAAGTATTTATACATAAAAATCCTTGAGATGACAACGACTATCTTCTAAAAAAAAAAAAAAAGAGAGAGAGAGAGAGAGAGAGGACTTTTAAGTCCTTTGTCAGTCTACAAATACATCCTAACCTCTGGTGAAGTTGCAAAGGTGAGAGAAGAGTAAACAGAATGGTAAATAAAAAGAGTACTACATATAAGAGTGCTACATATTCAAATATGCCTCTGTAGGCAGAGTAATGTAAACAAAAGTGAATTGAAGTTGGAAAGATAAGAGGGGGAGGGGTGGTGAAGAGAGATATTAGTCAGGAGGTTTAAGAATCAGGTTAGTGACTGACAGCGGAGGAGCGTGCTTTAGCAAGGGGAAATGGAATAAGAAGAGTTAGGCTCAGATCACAAAACTATCAAACCCAAAGCTCCTTTACCGGAGTTTCAGCATCTTCTCATCTGAGAATACAGGGCTCCTTGATTGTTGACTCAATCTACTTGGATCCTAAAAAAAAAAAAAGATCTTTAGCAAAAAGGTTTCTTTATTTAAGTTAAAGGTTATGTTTGAATAAATTGAATCAAATATTGCTTTACTTAATGGGATTAAGAAGAAAGACAGAGAATTCTCCAAATCAATCAGATAGCGTTTAACAGCTCAACACGTATCTATCAGTGTAATAACAATTTAAAAAACTCACATTTAGTAGGCATTTGCTATTTGGAAAACACTGTTCTAAATGTTTCACCAGAAATAGGTCATTTAAATTCTAGTATTATTTTTATTCTACTGAAAAGGTTAAATGAACTGGCTAAGGTTTAAATGTGAAAATAGAGAAAAAAGAAAAAACTGTATCCAACATCAGGAATTCTGCCTTTTAATTATACTTTTAACCACTGAACTCTACAGCTTTCCCTAGCCATGCCTTTTGTACTTAGGTGGTATTTCCTTCTCTCAACCTACTTAACTATCTATGTGGAAGCTGGAGTGATAATCAATAAATGTATCCAGGTATTTATAAAATAAAATAATTATTGGGGCGACTGGGTGGCTCGTGGGTTAAAGCCTCCACCTTCCACTCAGGTCATGATCCCAGGGTCCTGGGATCGAGCCCCACATCAGGTTCTCTGCTCAGTGGGGAGCCTGCTTCTTCCTCTCTCTCTGACTGCCACTCTTCTTACTTCTGATCTCTGTCTGTCAAATAAATAAATAAAATCTTTAAAAAAAATTTAAAAATTTAAAAATAAATAAATTAATTAAATAACTATTATTACTTTGTGTAGGTGAAAGAAAGAATGGCTTAGGAGAAGTAGCGTGTCCAAATAAGAGAAGAAATTAAAGTTGGAGGATGTAGGCCTGAAATCATGATTAAGTGAAGCAAAGAGTAAATTTGAAAGGGAACATGTTTTCTTTACAACTGTTTAGAAACCAGTTCAAAGTTGGGGAGAGGACATTAAGAACAAAGAAAGGTTTCTGTAATAAGAAAAAAATCTACTAATACTGCAGTATACAGGGGTGAATTATGATCGAATGGAAGATTTCATTGACTCAGTGTGGCACTTTTTATGAAGTCAGGAAATGTTATTTCTCAAAGAGAGAAGCCAAGATTTTATAAACATACTTTCTGTACTCTTAAATAGTGTTATCAATCTATCTATCTAGATAGATAGATAGAAATTGAAACTCATGGCAAATTGTTTTAAGGGAAAGGAATTCCTATTGTAGGGGTTCAGGAATTAAAATTATTGAAAACGCAATTAGTATTTATTTGTATTCTAGAATCCAGAAAATGATATTGAAATTTGATATTTGATTTCTATATTGGTATCGAAATACTATTTCTATGACATTAAATACATATAAGTTCAAACCATATGAAATTGCCTATTATAGTCAACCAATTTGGTCTACAAAAGAAGATCATTTCATATATTTAACATAAGTCACAAAGTGCTTGAAACACCACATAGTAGAGAAAGATTTGGACACACGAATTAAAGTTAGACCATGGTTTGGTTTCACTGATTTCTTGATAATAAGAGAATTCTCAAAAAAGACTAATAGTGAAAACATAAGCCTGTAGCCTCAGCGTGTTCAAATTATTTTAGCACTTGTCACCAGGAAACCCTGTGTTTATGGACTGGAGCACAGTGGAAGTGCACCTCTTACATACATGCACTCAGGGAGTTGTTCTGGTTTGTGGGCAGCTCTTCTCCACTCAAACACCCATGAATCTGGCAACTTCATCTTCAGTTCTGCTGCCACCAAGGCCTCTCCACCATCTGGCCAGAGGGAGAGGGTAAAGATCATAGCATAACAAATGTACTTCCCAAAAATATTGGGTGGGAAGTGACACACGCCACAGTGGTTCACATTCTCTGGATAAGAACTAGGAAAGAAGCCATATTTAAATGATAAAGAAATCAGAAGATACTATTTAGCTGAGTGCCTTGGAAGAGAAAATTGGTCCTGAAAAGAAACTAGAAGGATCTACTACACCCCTGTAAAAAAAAAAAATTACATGGTTTATCTATAATGTAGTGCATTTTTAAAACATCACCAAAAGTAAGTAAATGAGTCTCACTGAAAATTGTTAGAGTTTCCTTGTTCATAATACTATTTAATCTACCTCTTAATTCCCTAGTAGAACTGGTTCTCGCTTCAGCAATATGTGTGAGGGAGAATAATTAGCACTACCTTTTACTAATGAATTTCATTGGCTATATTGTAGTGTTTAGAACTTTTAAAAATATGATTTAGAAACATTAAATACATATCATTTTATAAGGAAAGTGATTTTGAGACTATATGCCAAAGTCAGTACCTTTGAAATAGTATTTTTAGTTATTTATAATCACCATTTCGTAATAAGCAGATTTAGATTCTTAAGGAAATAGATAACATAAAAATCTAGTTGTCAATCTAGGGGGTAAACTGAGAATAACAAATGATAAAAATTGAATTGCAAAATACAATTCAACAGAAAAAGAAATGTGAAGTTAAAATCTTTCTTAAAAGATTTTATGTCTTTATTTGAAAGAGAGAGCCCACAAGCAGGGAGAGAAGCAGAGGGAGAGGGAGAAACAGGCTCCCCACCGAGTCGGGGGCCTGGAAGCAGGGCTGGATCCCAGGACCCCAGGATCATAACCTGAGCCAAAGGCAGGCACCCAAATGACTGAGCCACCCAGGTGTCCCTAAAATTTTTAAATTAAAAACTGTTTTAGTCCTCATTCTGCTTTCTACCTTTACTCTTTGTAAGAGTACATACTCACATACTTTGTAAGAATGGTGATTTCATCCTCATTTTATCTGTAAGCATGTAAGTACAGTGACAGACATTTCTGAACTTTTTTAATATTCTCATTTTGCAAACCCTGAGCTCTTCAAATTAGTCTAAATAATTTAACCCCTAGATGGCATTTCTCCTATAAACATTTGCTGCGAGAAATCTACACGTGTATTCCAACGTTAAGGGCAATCTTTTCCCTTCTTTCCTAGCATTGGTATTTGCTATTGTTGCTTTTTGTTTTCTCATTTGCTTTGAACTAGAAGCCATTGTTCTTATCTTTTGTGGTTAAGTTCCTTCTCCTCTATTTACCCATCTCTCTTTTTCAACATTTAGTAGAGATGAGCCAACAGAAGGTATTATTCCAAATACCTTCTTTTACAAAAGAAGTATTTTACAAAATATTGGTATTTTATTGGTATTTTACAAAAATACCAAATTTACAAAGCACATCTGACAGAACTTGGGTGTTTCATATCCTGACACATCAAGTAACATCTTTCTGTGGTCTTCTAGAGGAAGGACTGACAATCAAGAGAGTGGCAGAGAGGGGCGCCTGGGAAGCTCAGTTGTTAAGCACCTGCCTTCAGCTCAGGTCATGATCCCAGGGTCCTGGGATGGAGACCCACATAGTAGCCCCTGCTCAGTGGGAAGCCTGCTTCTCCCTCTTCCTTACCCCCTACTTCTGTTCCCTTTTTGCTGTGTCTCTCTCTCTCTGTCAAAAAAATGAATAAGATCTTAAAAAAGAGAGAGAGAGAGAGTGGCAGAGAAGGCAGAGAGAAAAAGTACTAAAATCTTATTCTAAACTATGAGTGTATTAAAGACATAGATAAGAGTTGAGCCACCTTTTCTCTTCGACCCAGCAAACTAGCTAGTATGCAGCAAGCAACATAATAAATGTAGGTAGAAAAGAATGAATTATTTGACTCTGGATAATTAATATTTGAGTAACAGTAGAATATGGGAAAGGAATTGACTCATGTAGAAATATTCTGACAACTCTCTTTTGTCAGATAAACCGTAGACATTTATATCACTGTGTAATATGTATAAAGAAAAATTACATTTTTACATCTTGAAATTATTAAGAAAGGTGATAAAAATTTCATGGCCTTTAAATAAGAGGCTATATATTCTAATAAGTGAATTTTGTAGATATGTCTTATTGAGCTAGAGTATACAGAAATGACTCTGTTAGAAATCTGGAACTATGTAGATTTCTTAACAAAGAGTTTTCTTAACCCAGCAATATTTTTCTACAAATGAATAAATTAAGTCAGCCATTGTTCATGTTTTTGGAGAAATAAAAGATACATTTTTAGGAATTTTAATAATGATGGTTTTAAAAAATTGTCACCAAAATGAATTTAAGCACACACACACAAAAATCACTAAGACCTTAAGATACTGACCTTTATAAAGAGAGACCTAATTGGCTAATCCTTTGGAGGTGTGTGTTGTGTGTGTATGCTTTTAGTTACTATCTGAAAGACTTTTTAATCTGCTCATTATTTTATTATGATAGGTATTCTACCATATCCTAGCTCTGCTTCCCATTTTCTTGAGATATGCTTAGCACTCTGTCACACTCAGAATTCTCCCCTGATAAATGATAATGTAAGAAAAGTCATTTTTTAGTAGTATATTATACAAATCAAGTATTTTCCTTAAAAACTGTTATCGTTAGCAAGAAATATTCTCCTGTTTCTTACTACTTGAAATAATTTCATTCTTTTTCACAGTCATCAGTCTATGATCATTAATAAAATTAAGTTACTTTCTCCAGAAATCCCATTATAGTAGAATGATCAATATTCAGTTAAAATATATAATAAATAAGAAAAAATATATATACATATGTTTTATCTATCTGTGTATATATATGACAGTATATATACTTTAAGTACATTCCCAAATCTTTTCACCTATAAATCTGTTTTTTTGAAATGTCTTAAATATTCCATTTTTCCTTTCCCAAGCCCATCAAAGTAGCATAAATTACCTCACCCACAGATAACAGTCACTATGAAAACAAGCTGCTAGAGGATATATATTGTTTTGTTAAGATAAATTTCCTCCATTCTCTCATATCACTTTTCTTCTTTTTTGTTTTGTTTTATTTTGTTTTGCAATTCATCTTAACAAAAGACTGTCTGCTAGTGAAGTTTGCAATATTAATAGAAATTAATTTCACGCTGAAAAGAAATCTTCTTTCACTGCAAATTGGTGTGCTGCCAGTATTTTTTTCAGTGGAATGAATGAACTATATCAGATGCACAATGCATTTATTCCTGCCTCAGCAGACTGGGATTTTTCTTTCTTCTCTATTTCTCTGTATGAAATGTAGATAAGCATGGCTGTAATAGGGTCTGGGCAAAAATTCAAGGTGTTTGCCAAAAACACATGTCTGTCCAACACACAGGGGAGATGATAGCCTTTATCTTTAAACTCCAAAAATTACCAGTGTTTTATTACAATCTTATTTCAACCTTATTCAATTATAATTGCATATTTTTAAAAAAATAACGAACCCAGCAATTACTCTTATTTCACAGCCTTAATTTGATATATACAAAGAATGGTTGTAGGGTTCTATTTGGTTTGGCTTTGTCTTGTATTCTTTTGTAAAACAGATTAAACAATGCACTTCCAAAGCTTGAGTTAATTATTAACCAAAAAGCAATCTCTCTAGCCAATGATAGTCTTGGAAGGAGATTCATAATTTTGGGCTGCACTCTATTTTTTTTATCCTCTACCATTCTTTGAGAAGGATGCTTTTAGTTCTGTACTGTGGATTACTGAAACTGCAGTCAAATAATTTTTGCCCCAGGCTCTGCAGCCAAAGGCAAACATCTAGAAGCTAAATTAGAAAGAAAATAACCCTGTGACTAATATATCATAGGTAGATAATTAATCATTATGAATTTAAAAATAAAATTAAGGTATAAATGTAGGCATCTACAAATACCCTTGTTAAATTAAATGAGAGATGATTGAACATATAAACTAGCATAAATGATAATAATGACAAAATAATATTTTTAAGCAGTTACTAAGGACGGACACTGTTCTGTATCCTCCTCAGATAGAATTAATCTGAGAAACCACGTTATGAAGTAGATAGAGTTACTATCTTCCTGGGGAAAGTAAGCACAGAGAGTTTAAGTAACATGTCTCAGGTCATGGATTTTAATGAATTTGAACTAGGTAGTTTGATGAAATTTCACCTCTATTTCAGCCACATTTCAAGTTTCCATGCTAAACCTACTGCGACAAAACTATGATCAGTGTGGACACTGGCAGGAGATGTTAAATTGATCAAGGAAGTTTGAGGCAGGACTTTCTTTGTGGTTGCAGAGCCTGTCTCAAGTACTTTTTTAGTTAAACATCTAGCTGTGGGTAGAGAAAAAATGTGACAAGTATTGAAAACAGAACTGGCTCATTCACAGAAGTTCTGTAGATATGACTACTGCCTTTCAATTTTGTTTTCTGTCTGTTACTAACCCAGTATTGATGTGCATGGAAACGACAGGAGGTTATTGATAGCTACATAACGTAGAGGCATCTGTTAGTAAACTGCAGAGGGCATTTCATTTTGGATACAGAAAATGTTCCAGAAATTGTTTTATAGGGAATTTGTGCAAACAATGTAGATTGTCAATTTGTTGTACTTGATGGAATACGTTAGAATTATTCCAGGCACCTATAAAGTTTTATGTGGCCACTTCGATGACTCCTAAAGTCTCCCAGGAAGGGATCTGATTCGTGCCCACCCCTGCCCCAGAAGTGGTGAAAGAACCTGAAGAATGAGATTAGGTGACAAGTATTAAAATTGTCTCTGTGTATTGGCTGGATCACTAGATGTAAGAATGACCTTTCCAGGGTTCTCCCAAAATAAACTGCCAGGAATAGGAGACTCTTGTACATGTATATCTAGACTGTATTACAGCTACTCTCACTAGATATCCTACATTGTATGTGTTATGCAGGCATTCGAAACCAAGTATCAGCCAAAATGCTCACCATACCCAGAGATTTTAGGGCGCTTATCATGTAATGAAGTGAAACTGCCTATGATAGAAGGATGGCCAAATTTATAGCTGGTGTAAGTCTTCCATAAGCTCTTGTCTGCTCTTCTGTTCTAATTTCAGGATGTCTTTTCTATATGTCAAATGTAATATTAAAGCCTTTTCGTAAAGACTGGGTTATATAGACTCAGCCCTCTTGCACAGTCCAATACAGAACATAAGTCAATGATGCTCAAGAACTATGTGAATGCTGAGGCAACTGGGAATCTGTTAGTTGAAAACTATATTCCTAACAATATTATGATGTCTTTGCCCTTTTTGTCATGTTGACATGGGTCTTGATGGAAGTAAAAGAATAGGCACTTGCGGAATCAAAGCAGCAACTTTGAAAAGTCATTGAATTCTTCACTAACACTCACATAGCTGACAAATAAAATTTCAGTTTGACTTAAAAAATATTCTTGACGAAGCAGTAGATTTATTTATTTATTTATCATTTGTTCATTTGTTTTTTAAAAGATTTTATTTATTTTTTGACAGTGAGAGAGACTGCAAGAGAGGGAACACAAGCAGGGGGAGTGGGAGAGGGAGAAGAAGGCTTCTAGCCAAGCAGGGAGTCTGATGCAGGACTTGATCCCAGGATCCTGGGATCATGGCCTGAGCCAGAGGCAGATGCTTAATGACTGAGCCACCCAGGTGGCCCAATAAAATTTTTTAAATATTGACTCTTTTTTTTTGTTTTTTAAAGATTTTGCTTATTTATTTGTCAGAGAGAAAGAGGGAGAGAGCAGAAGCAGGGGGAGCAGGAAGCAGAAGGAGAGGGAGAAGCAGACTCCCTGGTGAACAGAGAGCCAGATAGAGACCACCATCCCAGGACCCTGGAATCATGACCTGACCTGGAGGCAGATGCTTTACTGATGGAGCCACCCAGGTCTCCCTAAATATTGATTCTTGAGTAAGCACCTTTTTAAATATTCTGTGTGATAAAATAGAAAAAAGCATACAGGAATTATTTCTGAGGTATACTAAAATACAAAGTTTCTCTCAAGGAAAATAACTTGGGTAAATGAGTTGTGAGCTGAACTAGCTGCTTTTTTTTTTTTTTAATGAAACACTGTTTTATTTCATGAATTGCTGTTAAACCATGTATATTGGGACTTGACAGCTACTTTGTCAAAAATGAAAGGAGTGAATCCACCTACTGCTTCAAGTTAAAACCCAGCAGTATTGATTCCAAGCATTTGGAATTTTGGAGATTTTGTCTTGACCACCATGATATTAAGAATTTCTCATTTAAAGACTTTTTTCTTTTCTCTTTTTAACATTTTATTATTTATTTGACATTTTATTCAATTTAATTCAATTTAAAATAATATATATAATTACCCATTTCTTTTACCTTCCACTCCCTACCTCTCACAACAGCAATCTGTTCTCTGTATCTATGAACTTGGTTATGGGGGTGCTGTTGTTTTTTTCTTTAGATTTCACTTAGCATAATGCTCTTGAGGTCCACCCATGTTGTCCTTAAAGGCAAGATCTTAATCTTTATAGCTGAATAATATTCCACTATATACATATACTGCAATTTCTTTATCCATTTATCCAATGATGGATACTTAGATTATTTCCATATTGGCTATTATAAATAATGTTTCAATGGACATGGAGATGCATGTAGTTTTTCATATTAGTATTTTTACTTTCTTTGAATAAATACACAGAAATGGAATGCTGGATTATATGGTAGTTTCATTTTTAACTTTTTGAAGAACATCCACACTGTTTACTGATAGTGGTTGCACCAACTTACATTCCCACCAACAGTGCACAAAGATTCCCTTTCCTCCAAGGCCTCACTAACATTTGTTATTTTTGCCTTTTTGAAGAGCTATTCTAAGAGGTAAAAGGTGATATCTCCTTGTGATTTTGATTTGCATTTTTCTGACAAGTAGATGTAGACCATCTTTTCATGGACTTGCTAGCTATCTGTATGACTTCGTGGGAGAAATGCCTATTAGTATCTTCTGCCCATTTTTTTAAAAATTGGATTTTTTTTTTGCCATTGAGTTGTGTACATACTTTATATATTTTGTATACTGGTCCCTGATCAGATGTATAATTTACAAATTCTTTTTCCCATTCAGTAGTTTGCCTTTTCATTTTGTTGATGGTTTTCTTTGCATAATGCTCTTGAGGTCCATCTCAAGATGCTTTTTAGTTTAATGTAATCCCACTTACTTATTCTTATACTCCAAGACCCATGTCAAGGAGTTTACTGCCTATTTTTCTTCTAGGAATTTTATAATTTCAGGTCTTACATTCAAGTATTTAATCTATTTTGAGTTAATCTTTGTATACTATGTAAGCTAGTGGTCCAGTTTCATTCTTTGGCATGTGGCTGTCCAACTTCCTGACATGATTAATTAAAAAAGACTATCCTTTTCTCATTATGTATTCTTTGCTCTTTCGTCGTAAGTTAGTTGACCAGGTATGGGTGGATTTATTTCTGTGATCTCCATTTTGTTCCTTTGATCTATATGTTGTTTTTATGTCAATACCACACTGTTTTAATTACTATAACTTTTAATATAATGTGAAATCAGGGAGCCTAATGTCTCCAGCTTTGCTCTTCTTTCCCAAGTTTGTTTTGGTTATTCAGGGTTTTCTGTGGTTCCAAGAAAATTTTAGGATTATTTGCTCTATTTCTGTGAAAAAAAAAATCATTGAACTTTTGGTAGGGATTGAATTAAATCTGCAGATTGCTTTGGGCAGTAAGATATTTTAAAAATACTTATTGTTTCAGGGTACCTGGGTGGCTCAGTTGGTTAAATGTCTGCCTTTGGCTGAGGTCATGAATCCAGGGTCATGGGATCAAGTCCCACCTCAGGCTTCCTGCTCAGCAGGGAGTCTGCTTCTCCCTCTGCCCCTCCTCCATGCTTGTGCTCTTTCTCTCTCACAAAAATAAATAAATAAAATCATAAAAAAAAAAAATTCTTCCAATCCATAAGCATGGAATATCTTTCAATTTATTTGTGTGGTCTTCAATTTCTTTCATTAATGTCTTATAGTTTTCAATATACAAGTTTTTCATCTCTTTGCTTAAATTTATTTATTATTTTTGATGTGATTGTGAACAGGATTTTTTTTTAAAGACATTTATTTATTCTAGAGAAAGAGAAGGAAAGAGGGGAGCAGGGTAGAATAGAGAGGGAGAGAAAGAATACTCAAGCAGATTCCCCGCTGAGTGGGGGAGCTCAACATGGGGCTTGATCCTAGGACCCTGAGCTCATGACCTGAGCCAGAATCAAAAGTCAGCCACCAGTCTGACTGAGCTACAACAGGCTCCCCAACAGGATTGCTGTCTTAAGTTCTCTTTCTTTTATTATTGTGAAGAAACACAATAGATTTTTGTGTATTGATTTTGTATCCTTCAACTTTTGTTTATTAGTTCTAACAGTTTATTAGTTCTAACAGTTTTAATGGGTTTTCTATATATAATATAATGCCATCTGTAAATAGCGACAGTTTTATTTCTTCCTTTTCAATTTAGATATCTTTTATTTATTTTTCTTACTTAATTGGTGTGGTGGACTTCCAATTCTACGTTGAATAATAGTAGTGAGAGTGGACATACTGGTCTTGCTCCTGATCTTCGAGGAAAAGCTTTTAGCCTCCCATTATTAGGTATGATGTTAGCTGAGGGCTTGCCATATGGCTTTTATTATGTTGAGGTACGTTCCCTTTCTACCCACGTGTTGAGAGTTTTTATCATAATGTATGCTGAACTTTGAAGTTTCTTCCGCATCTATTGAGATTTAGAAAGGCTGTAGGATTTTTTATTCTTCATTTGGTTAATGTGATGTATCATGTTGATTGATTAGTGGATATTGAATCATCCCGGAAACCCTGCACTAAATCACACTTGATCATGGTGTATGATCCTTATCATGTATATTTTTTTTAATTTGTTTTTCTAATACTTTGGTGTGGAATTTTGCATCAATGTTCATTAGGGATACTGGACTATAATTTTTTTCTAGATACCCTTATATGATTTTGGTATTAGGTTAGTACCAGTTTTGTAAAATGTATTTGGAAGAGCTCTCCATCCCTTATTTTTTAGAAGAGTTTGAGAAGGATTGATATTAACTTTTCCTTGAACATTTAGAAGATTTAGAAGGTTTAGAAGGTTTAGAAGGTTTAGAATCAACTGGTTCTGGACTTTCGTTTGTCAGGAGGTTTTTGATTACTGATTCCATCTCCTTAATAATAGTTACTTTTTTCAGATTCTCTTTCATCATGATTTAATCTTGGCACATTGTACATTTCTAGGAATTTATCCATTTCTTCTAGGTTGTACAATTTGTTGGTCTATAATTGTTCATAGTGGTCCCTTATGATCTTTTGTATTTCTGGGGCATCAGTTGTAACATCTCCTCTTATATTTGTGATTTTACTCACTTGATTTCTCTTTTTTCCTTGATGAGTCTAGTTAAAAGTCTATTAATTCTGTTTATCTTTTCAAAGAACCAACTCTTAATTTCATTGATCTTTCTCATTGTCTTTTTAATCTCTTATTTATTTCTGATTTAATTTTTGTTTTCTTCCTTCTACTAACTTTGAGCTTCATTTGCTCTTCTTTTTCTAGTTCCTTACAGTGTAAAGTTAGACTGTTTATTTGAGAATGTTCTTGAGGTAGGCATTTATCTCTCTTAGAACTGCTTTTGCTGCATCCCACAAATTTTAGTATGTTACATTCCTATTTTTACTTGTCTGAAACTATTTTTTGTTTTCTCTTTTGATTTCTTCTTTGACCCACTGCTTGTTCAGCCGCAAATTGGTTAATTTCCACATCTTTGTAAATTTTCCAGTTTCATATATGCAATTAATTTCTGGTTTCAACTGTGATGGGCAGAAAAGATGCTTGATATGATTTCAGTACTCTTAAATTTACTAATAATTGTTTTATGGCCTATCTAACAGATCCATCTTAGATAATGTTCTGTGGGCACTTGAAAAAAGTTTGCACTTTGTTGTTTTGGGATATAATGTTCCATTATATATCTATTAAATATCCATGTTCCATTAAATAGTTATTAAGCCCATCTAGTCTAATATATCCTTTAAGACTGATGTTTCCTTATCAATTTTCTGTGTGCACTATCTATACATTGATGCAAGTGGGGGTATTAAAGTCCCCTTCTATTACTGTATTGCTGTCTATTTTTTTCCTTTAGGTTTGTTAATATTGCTTATGTACTATTTTTTTCCTTTAGGTTTGTTAATATTGCTTATGTACTTAGGTACTCCTATTTGGATACATAAAATAAAGACCCCAATCAAAAGACGGAGTGGCAAGGAAAAAAAAAAGAAAGAAAGAAAAAGAAGAGTGGCTGATGGATAAAAAAAAAAAATCCATCTGTATATTGCTTATAAAATACACACTTTAGATATAAGGACAGACAGACTGAAAGTGTAGATATGAAAAAAAATATTTCATGCAAATGGCAATCAGAATTTTTAAAAAGGTAGAGTATTTATACTCATATCAGGCAAAATGGACACAGGGCAGTGGGGGAGCCTGTAATAATAGACAAAGTAGCATGCTATGCAAGATAAAGAGACCAATCCAATAATAGGATGTAACATTTATAAAGATTTAAAGACTTTTTCTATGAGATTGGTGGTGATAATAACAAATACAATTTTACTTGTTATTTTATAACAGAAGGTACCAACATTATAGCTCAATGAATCAGTATTTTCCAAATGACCAACACAGGATGTTATAAAGTCATATATAGATAACATACCCATTCAAAGTACAAGATACATCAATGGATATATTAGAATACAGCATGAGAAATTCATAGCTGTGATTTCAAATTCCACATTGAAATTAACATAATAAACAACTGCTTGTTGAGTTTTGGTATAGTATCAACAAACAATATTCATATCTATCTGAAAAGATTATTAAAATACTCTTTAGTTTCGAATTATGTATCTGCACGAGGCCATATTTTCCTCATATACTTCAATATAAACAACACATAGTAATACATTGATTACGGAAAAAATGTGAGAACCCGGATAGATTCTATTTAGCCTGAAGCTAAAGAAAATTGTAAAACTGTATAAAACTCTTTTTATATTTTTTTGGTTTTGGAAAACACAGTTACTTTTTATAAATATATTTTATATTAACATGTTATGGATTGCTACTGTTATTTTAAAAGAAATTAATAATTATTTTATAATATTAATTTTAACTCCTAACAAGATAACTTATAGAGAGATGATATTGCTATATGGGTATAAAGATAGAGATACAGATATAGATTTAGATGTAGAGGTGGCTATAAATACAGATATGGATATAGACAAAGATATGACTCAGATAAACAAAAGTTCCTCAAGATCCTCAATAATTTTAAGAATATACAGTCCTAAGATCATTGTATTTGAGAAATGTGATATATTTATATATCTTCATGTATTGTGTCATATCTGTCTCCCACAATAAATTGGGTTGGGCCGCTGCCTTCGGCTCGGGTTGTGATCTCGGGGTCCTGGGATCGAGTCCCGTGTTGGGCTCTCTGCTCAGCAGGGAGCCTGCTTCCTTCTCTCACTCTCCATCTGCCTGCCTCTCTGCCTACTTGTGGTCTCTGTCTGTCAAATAAATAAAATCTTTAATAAAAAAAAAAATCTAAAAATAAATAAATAAATAAATTTACTTTTATTCAAAAGTTTCCTACTAAAAGACATTTCCTGAAATAACAATACCACTGTATTGCATCTCCTTGGCTTTGTTTAAGCATTTACACTTTTCAGAATTTCATATTTTCATTTTTATTTTTTGTTCACCTGTTTATTTTCTGTGTCTCCCCTTGGAATATAAGCCCCATAAGGATAAGAATTTTGTTTGTTCACCATTGTATCCCCCCGCCGGTGTCTGAAACAGTGCTCAACTAATAACTGATGCATGAGTGAATGAATGAATGAATGAAAATGAATAACATGACAACATCCTCTCAAATATTTTATTTTATTGTACCCAAGATATGTTTTCCCTAGTTAAACATTTGATGGTGTCACTTCAGGGATTAGAATTTTCATTGCTTCTCTGTCAGAGTCAAATGTTTTAACGAAACATCTGAGGACCTCTGTAACTCTCCAAACTTAGATCTCTATACCCACTGTTTTGTAATGTATGCTCTAGTAACTTGGAACTATGCATAGTCACCCACATATCCTGTGGTTACTGGTTACAGTTTCTTTCATTTATAAAGCTCATTTAATTATCCCCTAAACAAAAATGAATAAAACATATATGTGAATAGACAAATAATATTCCCCTTCCTGTAATAATATTAGCCATTATATAATTATTATTTAATAATTAACCTTTGATGTTTATTATGATATTTTAAAATCTCAGATTAAGAAGTCCAATAAAAGGTTCCAGTAGATAGTGAAAAGACTGAAATCAGTACAGCTGTATGCCTGTGGTGTGGGGATGTATATGGAGGAGGCTACTTCTGTAATATATTCAGGAAAATTCCTCTTCCCTGAGATAATATGTCAGATAAGACCCTAATTACAAGAAGGAATCAAACATTTGGAGATCTAAGAGTAAACAGCAACTGCCAAGTCATTGATGTTGGAAAAGACTTGATATAACCTTACAAAATAAACAGTTCAAGATGTCCGGAGCTTGTGAGCAGGGAGAAGGATGGCATGAATTGCAGTCAAAAGCTAGACCAGGACTAGGTGGTATAATTGCATGCATACCACCTGAAAGGACTTTATTTATATTCTAATCACAGTTGGAATCCATGGGAGAGGTTTAAGGAAGAGAAAGACATAATATTATTTACACATTAAAAAATTGGAGGACCAGGTAAAAGCAATGCATTAACTATGTCACTTTATATAATGTACTTGTTTAAACTGAGCCCAAAGGATGTGGCCAGAATTATAGATTTCTCTTTTGTATGTTAAAGTATAATAAAACATGTATAATGAATCTACAGACTTAATATAGTTGCTATGCATAATATTCACTTAAGAGAGCAACAATTCATAAATAAGTCTGTTAAATCTCTTCTGAAAACATTCCAACCAGGTATGAAAAAACACACTACTAAATTCTAAACATGAAAACGTGAAACAGTGGGAATCAAGCAGCTTACAGGGTAACAATTTAGATAACTTTTGCATTTCCAGGGATGTCATACCTACTTTTAACATCTGTGTAGAAGCAATTTTTTGAAGAATTTTTTGTGGCCTCAGAAATAAAAATATTTATATTTAGGATTCTAATAAGATTGTATTTCCCAAACTCAAAGCAATTTAAATGAGAAATATGTGTGCTTTCATACATGAGGAGACATCACTGGCCTCCAGCGCAGTATACTTTTTCATTTCACTTCTCACTGATGTTCACTATTATATCCTTGTACCAAAGTTTCGTACACCGATCAAGAAGAAAACATGTGCTAAGTCCTCCTTGATAAGAGCTTTAGGGTCCCCTCTGATCTGCCGTCTTTTTTGACCTTTTACACTTTGGACTGGTTTTAGGAACTCTTAGCTGCTGTCACCACCAGTCAAGTGCCATCCTGAAGTGAGGTTTCCTGTGAGGTCTGCTATTCCACCCTGAGAAGTAAGACAGTGGTTTTATCTACTCTGGAGTTTCTACTACTGGATATTCTCACTGACTTCCCCATTGCCATATTTATTTAGGGAAGATTTTGATACTCTTTGTTTAAGTTTTTGGAAATGTTCCCATTAACAATTCCATTCTTCCTTTTGGTTTTGTCTCATAGTTCAGGGAAGAAAGCTCTGCTTAAACTCTTTATACAGCCACCTTATTGGTGCATTGCAAAAATTCTATATACTTTGCTTCGTCTAAGATCTAACTTTTAATATTTTAATTTTTAATATTTTATTTATTTATTTTATAAATATTATATACACGTTATATATAATATACATATTTTATCTATATATTTATAAATAAATAAGTTTATTTATTTTTAATATTTTAATTTTAATATTAAAACCAAATTTGGGGGCTCTCACTGAAATATTTTCTCAAGTGTCTAGGTCTAACATTCATTTCAAAATATTGCCTTGGCGACATACTTAAAAACAAACAACAAAAAAGCTTCTTCTGTGAAACAGTTTTTTAAAATTCTATTGTAGATCCATTTTCTTGATTAAGAATAAAAGCCAATAATTCAATGGGTGTAGTACCTCAATCAACTTTGAATAATCAATAGTTACTAGGAACAAAATATAGTCATCAATAAATGAAAATAAGACCAGGCATTTACAAGGGTAAACTTTAAATCAGGAATCAGAAATAGAATGTCTATAAATATGTAAATATTTTAGAGACCATCAATTGATATTTGAAAATAATTTGGAAACACAATAAAGAAAAGCATTGACTATAGTATAAATCTCCACCAAATTAGCAACTCAACACTTAAATAAATTAAAAAATATTGTAGAAATTTATACTCTGGTTAGATTTTTCAAATATCACATTTTATATTAGGAAATGCAATGACTATAATAAATGTTAAGGGAAGATGATAGGAATTCATGTTCTGAGATTTAGTTTCTGTTAAAAGGAGAAAATTTCAAGGTTACTAATTTAATACATATTTTAAATATACACAATTACTTTTATATTAGAATAAAATACACAGAAAAATACATGAATAAAAATAATAATGAGCATAATAACTTCTATAATGCAATAAAGTATGATGAATCTTTTTATCATCAAAATTTTATATATTGCTAAATGCTTTATAGCCAGTAAGAGATCACCGTTATGAACAGTTATAAAACTTGTCACTTTTTAATGCAGACAGTTCATTTTTACAGAAGCATCCATCAATTTCTTATTCTTCATAAAACTTTTTATTTGCCTTATGAATATTTCAGTTTTCATGATCTTTTATATACCAATTATAAATGTAAATGTTTTTGACAGAGGATATTATGTAAAACAGCACCCTATTAAAAACTCATATTTTTTAAAGAGGCCTTGACATTCAATACCCATAGCACAAAGTTTTTATAATATTTAATGTCACTAACATGTCATCTATCACTTAGAAAATGAATATTTATTTGTATACATGGACATGGATTCTGTATATTTTCTCAGTTGTGTACTCTATGTAGAATTATTTCTATATTTGGAAGCCCATGATTTTTTTTAGTAAAAATTAACATAGAACATGCATATGCAAAGATACCATGTATATTCTCTAATGTGAAATGTCAGTATATCAATCAGTTTTCATCCCCCCAATTTTTAAAATACCTCTTAGCTTCTCATGGCTTGGAACAGTGTTTCTCAAAGAAAACTTTATCATCAGAATCACTTGGAATGCTTGTTAAAACAAAACATTCCTTGCCCTTATCTGAGACTTACTAAATAAGAATTTCTAGTGGAAGAGTCAGGATCTGAGTTTCATAATAATTTATTTACTGTTACATGGAGCAAGGTTTGAGTACCATTGTTCTAAAGAATTAAATGATGTACTCCTTGTTTAAGTATACAAATCTCTTTATTTAGCCTCTAGCCTTAGCTCCTCAGGAAATCAACCCATACTGCCCATGTACCGACTACTCAGCCTTACACAAGCTATAATGTTCCATAATTCTCATCTCTCAACAGATATTTATGTTCCGTTTAAATTCCTCATTTGTTTCTTTGATGAGGTAAATGACTAAAAGGGATTCTTCCTGACAAAGTGAAGACCAGAATCCTTGTGTCTTAGTTACTTGCTTTGAGGTATATCCACTCTTCAGTTTATTAAAAACCAAAATAAAAATGAATGATGTGTACAGCATCAAGAGATTTTACAGAAAATCTTTTTTCATGCTTCTGAGAAATTTTGTTTCTTACTTGGTTACAAACTGGAAAGCATTCATCTAATGCCTTTTTAGAAGGATTTTCTGAAATATACTAAAACTAGATGTCAGGGGTATCTGGGTGGCTCAATCAAAGAGCATCTGACTCTTGATTTTGGCTCAGGTCGTGATCTCACAGTCCTTGGATGGAGCTCTATGTCAGGCACCCCATTCAGTAGGGAGTCTGCTTCTCTCCCTCTCACTCTGCCCCTCCTCCCTGTGCTCTCTCTCTCATGCTCTCTCTCTCTCTCTCTCTCTTTCTCTTACTCTCTCTAAAAATATATAAATAAACTTTTAAAAATAAAAATAAAAATAAAACTGGATGTCAGCTCTACTTATGGTTATGCTGGTTCTCTGAATATGAATCATAACCTTAAATTTATTTATAAATCTTTAGTTTATCCTGATTGTTACTTTAAGTTGACCTATACGTATTAACTCTGGACTAAGATCATCTAACTTTTTATTAATTATTTTTATTAACATATAATGTATTATTTGCCCCAGGGGTACAGGTCTGTGAATCATCATGCTTACATATTTCACGGCACTCACCACAGCATGTACCCTTCCCAATGTCCATAACCAAGTCACCCTATCCCTACTCCCCCACCCCTCAGCAACCCTCTATTTGTTTCATGGGATTCAGAGTCTCTTGTGGTTTCTCTCCCTCCTGGTCCCATCTTGTTTCATTTTTTCCTTCTCTACCCCCCAAACCCCCCACGCTGCCTCTCGAATTTCTCTTATCAATAAGATCATCCAATTTTAAATGAATTTGAGAGTATTTGGTTGATTAGACTCAATAAATTTTTAAAAGTTAAAATTATAAATAAAAAGTTCACATAATAAAATTAAGATGTTACATATATAAGTAAGAAAATAAAATCTGATTTAATTTCCTGTGGAACTATTTTTTATTAAGATAATCAACATGTACTATTAAATTAGTTTCAGGTGTGCAATAATGATTCAATAAATGTGCATCTTGTGCAATGATCTCCACAATGAGCCTAGTTAACCATCCATCACCATACATATATATGGAAATTTTTTTCTTGTGAGAATTTTGAAGATCTAATCTCTAACTTTCAAATATGCAATATAAACACTGTATTTGCAGCATTAATAACTATACAATAGTATCTGTAGTCACACCTTTCACCCCCATGGCATTTTTAAAATAATTAGATGTTTATTCCTCTAATAGAATTATTTTTAATATTTACTTTTCAGATGTTTCTTAACATTGAATATTTGAATTTTATATAAGAATTTTGGTCCAGGGGCACCTGGGTGGCTCCAGTGGATTAAAGGCTCTGCCTTCGGCTCAGGTCATGATCCCAGGGTCCTGGAATCGAGCCCCACATCCGGCTCTCTGCTAGGCAGGCTCTCTGCTTCCCTTCCTCTCTCTCTGCCTCTCTCTCTGCCTACTTGTGATCTCTCTCTCTCTCTGTCAAATAAATAAATAAGATCTTAAAAAAAAAAGAATTTTGGTCTATAATATTTTACTGTTATTCAATATGTCATCATATCAAAAAATATTTTTCAATGTTGTCTGCACTAATTTCAAGGTAAGAAATTTAATTTGGCACTAGGTGATGGCATACATGGCAAGTACTTGTGTTTATAAAAAATCCCACAAAGCCAACAAATCTCTATCACTGAAATGCTCCAGAATGTGTAATTCCACACACACACACACACACACGCACACACACACACACACACGCACACAAAATAATCATGTTGACCTAAGTAATGTCAGTACCTTTGGGACATTTTTGAAAATACAGCAATATGTAAGAATCACAATATTATTGTTATTTTTTTTTTCATCTGATTCTGGATGAAAAGGATGTGTAGTGGAGGATCAGGAAGTTGGAGAATAATGAAAGTTGTGGGGCATGAAAACAAAAGCACTTCCAAGGGTTCACTCTGGAGAGAGAGAGGAAATATCAAAAAGGTACTGCAGAGGTGCCTGGGTGGCTCGGTTGGTTAAGCTTTTGCCTTCAGCTCCAGTTATGACTCCTGAGTCCCCAGATCCAACCCTGCACTGGGCTCCATGCTTAACAAGGAGTCTGTTTCTCCCACTCCCTCAGCTTCTCCTCCTGCTCATGCTCCTTCTTTCTCAAATAAATAAATAAAATTGTCTAAAAAAAAAAAAAAAAATCCAAAAGGTGCTGCAAAACTTCTGTTTTGCTTAACCTTAGACTGAATTATGGACATGGATGCTCAGTATAATGGGACCATTTTTATTTTCAGGGGAAAAAAAAGCCAAGCCATTCACAATGTTTAAGTGATGCTACTAGATTTTTATTTTAAAGAAATCAATCTAGTTTCAATGAGAAAAACTTCTTAAACATGTGTCAGAGTATTTGTGGTTATCTCATGCAGAGAAATCTTATGGAATCTTATGATTCCATTTTGAAATGATAGGGGAGAATACGGTAAAGAATGCTGGACTGAGAAGAATCAAAAATCCAAAAGACTTTCTGACATTTCTAAAGTGGAACAAAGAAGATTCAAATATGCTAAATAAGAGTCTATCTATAATATCTATTTTTACCAGAAAAAAATATTTGAATAATTCATACAAAATCTCTATTTCTTCTTATGATACATTATGCAGTTTTCTTTTTTAAAAAAGGTTTTTTGGTGGTTTTTTTTTTCCTGGAATGATATAACTGCATTGATTTTCCTTCTGATGTCTTAAGCCTATTGAATGATTAAATCATTTCAAAGCAAATCGAATGTCAAAGTATCACAACCTGTCTGGAAATTTTTTAAAAGACACATGAAACTAACAGTACAGCCAACTTGCAGCTGTTTACTTCCTTATAGAGATCTAATTATCCGTTAAAAAAAAATTTAGCTAAATTTCTCAATATTTCCTTTTCCCCAAGTTATTTTAAAGTGTAGCCAAAACTATGCACCGTTGTCTTATAAAACCTCATATTTAATTAAAAAATCATATCCTACAGAATATATGCATATAGATATTATAGAAGATGAAGAGGAGGCTCTGGTAGAATAGAACATTAAAAGGGAATTAAGAAAAAACATTGATTCCAATTAGAGGTGTATCTTTTTTCTTAGATCCAAAGGTATTGGAGCGTTAAGCCCTTTAAAATTAGAAGTAGATCAGGGCAGATGTAAAACTCTTAGGCTTTAAAATTATTTGTGTATTAGTGTATCATAACCAGAAAAATCAAATGCACAAAAAGATATGAGTTACACAAGACAGAAAATTTTCAAGAATTGAAAGAGCACTTGTTCTTAAAAATGTATGCAACATAACTTTTGTGAGGTTAAAAATGTCATAGAAATATGACTTCTCAATAAGTAGATAATTTAATTTAATTTTTATTTGAAATTTGAAGCTGCAAATATGGTTATAGTTTTGAATAATCATTATTCACCCATTATGAGGTTAATCATATCCTTCAAAAGAGATATGTTGAAATCCTAATCAACAGTATAATAAAATGTAACCTTATTCTGTGGCCTTATAAGTGACTTAAGGGTCTTTGTAAAGACCCTATTTAATTAAATTAAAATAAAATCATTAGGGTGATCCCTAAGCCAATATGACAGGTGTCCTTACAAAAAGGGGAAATTTTTAAAAAATGAATAAACAAAAGCAGAATTAGAACCATAAATACAGAGGACAAACTGATGGTTGCCAAAGGGGAGAGGGTGGGCAGTTGGGCAAAATGGGTTAGGGAATAAGAGATACAGACCTCCAGTTAAGGAAGGAGTAAGTTACCAGAATAAAAAACAGAGCATAAGGAATACAGTCAATGATACTATAATAGTGATCTAAGGAGACAGATGGTAGCTATACTCACGTTGAATATAGTGTAACATGTAAACTTGTCAAATCACTAAGTTATACACCTGCAAGGAAAGTAATGTTGTATGTCAACTATGCTCAGATAAAAACAGGCGGGTTGAGAGTCGAGGAGGGGGTTTTGGACACAGAGTTAGATCCATCCAGAGAGAATACTATGGGAAGAGGACACAGGGATAATGTTATGTGGAAGTGAAGGTGGAGACTGGAGAGACACACTACAAATTAAGGAATGCCAAAGATGAGAGTTAAAAACCAGAAGCTAAGGTGCTGGGTGGCTCAGTGGGTTAAGCCTCTGAAGGCCTTCAGTTCAGGTATGATCTCAGGGTCCTGGGAGAGCCCCCCATTGGGCTCTCTGCTCAGCAGGAAGTTTTGTTCCGTCTCTCTCCCTGCTTCTCTGCCTACTTGTGCTTTCTCTCTGTGTCAAATAAATAAATAAAATCTTAAAAACAAACAAACAAACAGACAAACAAACAAAAACCAGAAACTAGAAGAGAGGCTTGGAACAGATATCAATTCCTTTGAACCATTCAGTTTTGGGTACTTGATGATATAGCAAACCCAGGAAACTAGTACATCATTTGAGTAAATAAATTTACTTCAGAATATTAACAGATTGAAGAAACACTTTCTTAACACTCATGCGATTATTTCATACTAATTGAACATCATTATTTAAAATACCATTAATTACAGAAAATATTATCATAAAATACAGCCATCTGGCCACCAGTCAAAGCTTTAACCATATACTTAGCATCATGGAGAAAGTATTAGAATTTGAATTCACTCTTGCTTTATTACAAAAAGAATTAGACTACTACTAAAGAATTACACTACAAACTTAGTTGTGTTCGAGCTAGCATTTGAACTTTAAGTTCTTTGACTGTACCCAAGCCACTTGGGAATCTTTTTCAAAACTAACCCTGCATCTGACATGTTATATTTAGTTACAAGTTGTTCAGTGTATCAAAGGTGGATACAAGCAAGGATAAAAATAGGTCATTCTCAAGTTTTAAAAAGTAGAATACTAAAATATAGTTAAGTCTTTCTCTCTTTTGAGTTATTTAAGAAACAGATACATAAAGCAGATCTGTTAAGTAAAATATATATATGTCTACAAAGGTATGTTTTGTAACAAAATATATATATGTCTACAAAGGTATGTTTTGTAACAAAATCTGATACTTTTCTTATGTTTGGAAAGGTTGTAGTCAGTGTTTTCTGTACAACATAAAAAAAAAGGTATACTGAATGAAGAAACAATAAGCAAGTTGTTCCTTAGAATTTTCTCTTCCTTAATGTATTTTCTCTGAGGTCCCTTGAATTCTTTAGAAAATTCATGATCCCAAACATTTGGTCAAGCCTCACTTACTTATTTAAAAAAAAAAAGCAAATGAACATGTCTTACACTACAAAAAGATTAGTACCAAAGAACTATAAGCCAAAAAAAAATCAAAACAAGTATGGGTTACCATGAACTGTTACTGTAATCAAATAGTCCATCTCAAACAATTACTAGAAGTAACTAGTAATAGGAAAACTAACATTCCTATTAATTTAAAACTAAGAACAACTCAAAACCTTTCTGAATTGACTCAAATACTTCTACAACAGTGAGAATTCTCACTGCATGCATAGGGAGATTTCCACTGGGTAGAATTTTGAGTGAGGGTTCCAGGTCAGGTGGATATGAGCCTTGGGTATACAGCAGCTAAGTCAGACACTGTGATGTGCTGTGCAGTTCAGCATTAATGGATGGATTTGTTACCTCAGCCACCAGAAATGTGGTCAACCTGCTTAGAGATTCCTTCAGAGCAAGAGTTGCCCTATCCAAGGCCACACCCCTTCCCAGAGCTGTCATACCCAAAGTCTTTCAGGCAGGGCTTGAAAAACCCAGTCATTGGGAGTACAATGAGAAAACATTACAAAGGGTAATTCTTCCTTCAGAGCTCCCTGTGCTGTTGTCTGAGTTTGCCACTGGGCCTTCAGTGCAATTTAATTCTTCTTTCTGCCCAGTTCTGCTTCTTCCCCTTCCTTTTCCAAGTGTGGATGACAGAGAAACTAATAAAGATCCTGCATGCTAAACCCCATGGCACAATCTGCTTTCTAGGGAATGCAATCTGAGATGGTTTTGGAAAGCAGACACTCAGAATGATTCTGGGATTGAATTTCTTGGAGTCCTGCTGGGAATAAGGTGCCATCACTGGTCCCATCATTATATCAGGAACATAGAGATTTCCTGACATACATGGCAGACTAATTGTTAAATTAGTGGAGAATTGGGATGAAAAGAATGAATTAGCTGGTGCAATGTGTAAGATATTTGAGAAACATAGGAGAAATAGTAATCATGAGTATAAGAGGATTAGGTAGCTGTTATTAAACTTACTAAACTCAAATGGGACTCTGTAAAATAACAAAATGTCAAGAAAAATTGATCACCTGAAGGAAAGGTAAAAGCCAGAGAGACTCTATAGCAGCATGTGTTTCTGTAAAAATTAAAAAACAAAAGCAAAAACAAAAAAAGACAACAACAACAACAAAAACTACGCTTATCAGCTTAGCAAAGCTCCAAATAAGATTAAACTCTCACCTAACATGGGTCTTCCATGTCAAGTTCAGGACCCTGATTTGAAAAGAATATGATGCTGGTAAAGAATAGAGACATTTGTGGTGATGCCCCTGAAAATCTTCTTTTATTCTTTTGTTCTTTTTCTTCTTTTCTATTTTTATCTTCTTTTATTTTTAATTTAAATTCAATTAATTAATGTATTGAGTATTGTTGGTTTCAGAGGTAGGGTTCAGTGATTCCATCACTCGTATGAAACACCCAGTGCCCATTACATCATGTGCCCTTACTAAGGTCCATCACTCAGTTACCCCATCCCTCCACTCACCTTCCCTCCAACTACCCTCAGTTTCGTTTCCTATGATAAGAATGTCTTATGGTTTCTCTCCTGCTCTGATTTTGTCTTGTTTTATTTTTTCCACCCTTCCCCTGTGCTTCTCTGTTTTGTTTCTTAAATTCCACATATGAGTGAAATCATAGGATAATAGTCTTTCTCTGTCTTATTTTGCTTAACATAATATCCTCTCATTCCATCCACATTGTTGCAAATGGCAAGATTTCATTTTTTTGGTGGTGCCCCTAAAAATCTTGAATTCCTAGATTCTCTGCCTTCCCGGGGCTTGCAGAAGTTCCCAATATCTTCCTAATAGGAGCTAGTACCCACCTACTCACCCACCCACCCCCACCTTGCTTGAAAATCATTCAGAAAATTCTCTTGAAATTAACCAGTGTCCTCCTTATAATCTGCTCTAAACTCCTCTCGTGGCCTCTATGCTTATAATATAGGATTAAGTAGCAAGAGCTTTACCTTGGGACATGCTTGGTCTAATGAAAGAAGAAAGAGGTCATATATAAAGGAGCTCTAAGACTTAGCCAGAAAAGAAAAAAAAAAAAAAAAAAATCACAAAGAGCAAGGAGGATAGGTATGGGATGGGTTTCTGGAGGTCCTTGATTAAGGGAGGAAACTCAAAAAGGAAGTAGAATAAGAGAGATAATTCAGGAGCACTTTCTTTTAATGTGGGTTTTAATACTGTCAAGAATTCCAGGAAGTGGTATAAATTTGTTTCTGGGTTATCTCCTAGAAGTGTCAGTGTGATTTTTACCAAACATTAAAGAGGAGTTAATATCCATTCTTCTCAGATTGTTCCAAAACCATGGAAGGGTAGTGGTCCATGCTAAATTGAAATGCAAGATTGCCATAATACGAAAAAGATGAAGGCATTAAAGGTATCAAAGAAGTCGGAAGGCTACAGTAGCTATACCATGTAAGGCTGGAAAACAACCCAATTATCATGTCCTATAGGTAGTCAGGAGGACAGGCCATGTGTAAAGGCCATAAAAAATGCACCGGGGAGAAGGGTATCAGCATTGCCAGAGGCTCTGTGGTGGCTTTTCTCTGCACATTGACGATGATCTTAGAAGAGGTGGTTCCAGAACTTGTCTCACTGACAGGTGAACAGAAGTGGTTGATAGGACTCCAGAACAATGAGGCCAGAAGACAGCAGGTAGAAGACAATTGAATGTAATTATCTTAATGAGGTCAGGGAGGTGGTCAAGAGGCCTGATCAGCAAATGGAAATGGATAACTGAAAACATGTCCAGAGGCACAAAATAGACAGACATCCAGCAAAGTGAATGAAAAGACACTGATATCATTTGCTTCAGTAAAAACCCATAGTCTCTTCTCCAGTTTTCAGACCTGAGCTGGTTTTAATCTGGAATCCACTGAAGTAGAGGTCATGTCCCTAAAAGCAAGGACAACACAACAGATGATGGGTGTACTTGGAAACTACCATCCTGATTATTATGTAAATGCAATTACCACCATTTCATGAAGTAATTATACATTGGAGAAAGGGAATATCCAAACATTTTTGAGGATTGTTGGCCTGAGGTGACACTGATACCCAGAGTTCCCTAAGTATCATGTCAGCATTATGTTTGAAGTGACCAGCATTGATTCTGAAAGGAATAAGATATATTTCAAGTATGGGTCTGTCTTTCTGCTCACAGAGCCTTAGTCAATACCAGAATTGAAAGGATTATGAAGTGTTTGATCCATCAGCATGGGATTCCTTGTATTATCACCTCAAAGAAGGGAACCCAGTCTATAGAAAAAAAAAAAAAAAAAAGTGTCAGTGGAGCCCATGACCAGGGTATCCACTGCTTCTTGGAAATTAAAAAATCATTGACTTCTCAAAAATGGCTAATTCTGATTAATAAACACCAAATTTTCCTAATATAGTCAACAAGTCATTAGGAAATATCCTAATGCACATAAACATAAAAGTATAAGATTCACATTCATTTGCCATTAAGCATCATAAAAAGACCTGTGCATTTTGACTAAGACCATAACTGGACTACAGATCAACTTTGAAATGAATTGCTTTTTTTCAAGCGATGACTAACCCTATAGACTTTGCCTAATTTTATGGATTTGCACATGTTTTCTGATTAGGTTTCGGTGCCCTCCCTTTCTATCTGATGTACAGCACTGAACATGCCCATGCCTAGCATGAAGTCAATTTGAGCCCCACTTGATAGGCAAATAATAGTCGTTATGCCCCAGCCCATATTTACTTTATTTCACCACTCAGATTCCTTCAGTCAATGAATATAATATAATATTGAGGAAGCTTGTTAGATCATGAGAAATGAGACAAAAAAATTAAGAAAACTTTAGCATTAGTCCAGAATATTAAAATCTATATAATAGGAATTTTAAGGAAAGAGAAAGGTAAGATAAGGGGTTAAAAAATAATGGCAGAAAATTCCTTAAACAGATGCTAATAAGATAATTAAATAGCAAACAAAACAAACTGAGGGTTTTGGAAAGGAGGGTGGTGAGGGGTTGGGTAAACCTGGTGGTGGGTATTATGGAGGGCACGTATTGCATGGAGCACTAAGTGTGCTGCATAAACAATGAATTTTGGAACACTGAAAAGAAGTAAAATAAAATGGAAAAAAAAATAAAAACAAACAAAACAAAAACAGGTCCCTTCAAAAAACTCTTAAGACCTTCCAGAGATAAGAAATGAAAGAAACAATATTAATTATTTGGCCATTAATAGAGAAAATGTCCAAGGCCACACAATTATATTTGTCAGAATTTTCATCAATTCTAAATCCCAAAAATAATGAGAACAATTATTAATAAAGACGATTTTCAGACTAGCATTTAATAACAAGCCAAGCAAATATTCTAGTGGGAGAGGAGAATACAGATACACAAAAATTTAGGGTGTTCCTAAAAAGAATCATTTTATTTGGCTTCTGGGTGTCTCAGTCAGTTAAGCATCTGACTCTTGGTTTCAGCTCAGGTTGTGAACTCATGGGTCCTGAGATCAAGCCCCAAAATGGGCTCCTAGCTCAGGGGAGAATCTGCTTGAGGATTCCCTCCCTCTGCTCCTCTCCCCTTTACTTGGTCTCTTTCTCAAATAAATAAGTAACTCTTAAGGGGAAAAACAAACAAACAAACAAACTTTGATAAATTCCAGAAAACCAAAAGACTAAAATAAAAAGGGAAATGTAAGAGAAAGTATTGGAAGTAATTCAAAAGTGAAAAACAATAACAACAAGAATGCTCCAGGATGGCAGCCATGTAGCAGTCTAAGAAGCAATCAATGTAATGTGGAATAGAAAGTCAAAGGGTTCTGAGAAGAATGTCTTTAATAATATAGTGCATTTTATTACCCAAATTGTATGATTAATGTGGTAAAGGCAGTGTTTCTCTAGTGAATGGCAAGGGAGGAAAACAATCCCAAAAGAGACAGGAAAAGGCTAAACAATAAAGCCATAGTCCGAATGCAAAATAAATTAAGATATGAAATGGTTTTGAGTAATTGGTGGAATAAATGAAACAAAAATAAAAAAGGACTTCCTTTTAAGACACTCTTCAAGGACCCTAAATTTACTGACATTTTTCTTTCTAGGAGTCTGGTCACAGCACTTGCTCCCTAGTGTATGATACTTCTATTACATAAGATTTGAAACATTTTATAACATATAGTCACTGTGTAGGTTTCCTCTGGTTGCTTGTAAGGAATTGTCACAAATAACAAATCACTTGTAATTTGTTACAAGCAACCACACAGTTTCCTGTGGCTAAAACAATAGGATTAAAACAACAGACCTATTCCTGTGGCTTTAAACAGCAGACAGGAGTCCTGTCCCAGTCCTAAGGGGGCCAAAAGTCTGAAATCAAGGTGTTGACGAGGCCACACTCCCTCCAGAGGCTTTAAGGGAGAATTCTCCCTTGACTCCCCTAGTTTCTGGTAATCATTGACATTCCTTGTTATGGCTACATGTCACTCTAAACTCTGCTCCCATCCTCAGGTAGCCGTCTTTGTGTTTCTATCCAATTTCTCTCTGCTTCTCTTTCACAGAGACATATGACTGCATTTAGACACACCCAGATAACCCAATTTAAGCCTCCTCTGGGCTTTATCTTCGTCACATGTTTTGATGTATATGGGAATGTGCACTCGTTTTACGTATATGGTAATGTTCGCAGGTTTCCAAGATTAGGAAATGAATACATCTCTGGGGGGACACTGTCTCTGCCCTCCACAACAACAACAACAGCCACAACAACAACAACAACAACAAACTGATTGATGGGAAAGAGATGGAAGAAATTCTACATCCTACTTTATTCATCTTTTATTAGAAGCTCTGCTTAAAGTCACTGGAACAAGAAATGGAGGTTTAATTATATTTAAAGTCATAAAAGTAAGTACTAGAATAGCTTAAAGGAAAATATAATTAGAAAATTTTGAGAAAGGATGTGATGAGCCCATGGGAATAATGGGCGAAGCTAAACCTTTCAGCACTTTATAAAGGGGAGTCAATGATTTCAATGTTCTAGCTAGATAAAAAGTTAAATGTCCATTGTTGAACATTATAAAACAACTACAAAGGACATAAACATAAGAATAGGATAAAGTGATTTTGGTGGATAATCCTGGTAGTAGGGTTGAGTGGAATAAGACCCTTACATTTTTCCCTTTTTATATTGATATTCTAAAACACCATGATGAATGTCTGAATATGGATAAAAAAGTCTTTTACACTAATGTTCAAAGTAATTTCATTCTTAATAACAAAGAACAGAAGACAAATAGAAATAACCCCTTTACATTTCTTTCAATTCTACTTGCTCATTTGGCCATCAGCTTATGCTCATAAATTTAAATGTACAAAACCATGTTTCTCTTACAGAGAAATAAATAAATAAATATACTTACTCAAAAGTCTGTGTTTCTTTTCTTTTTTTCTTTTTTCTTAATCCCAGGGAAACTGGCTTTAAGAAAAAAATGAAAAGTATATTCACGACATCGTCTTCCTACTGACTGAGTTTCTTTACTTATAACTAGTAAGTTAATCCCTCTCGAGATCCTGTTTTTCTCTGTTAGAGGAATGTTGGCTTCTCAACATAAAAATCTGACAGACTTGATCTAATTCATAACACCTTATGCATAACATTCTTATGCATCTGTGTCAGCCATCATTTTGTTTGATAAATTATACATGACTATTAATCAATGACTGACAATCTCAGCTCTGAAATATTAGTAACAATGACATTGCTCTGATATTTATTATTAAGAAAATACACTTTTGAATCTTTGCCTCTGAAATTTATCATACAGGTGAGAATGAAATGGCACATTATAGGTTCTCACAAGTTACCATTTTTAATGTTTTATCTAATGTAGTTGGGCTCTAAGAGAACAATTCAGTGTCTAATCCCAAGAGCTTTGAGAAATAGAATATGTGAATCTTATTTGTTTTATGAAATTCTTATAACAGAACTTAAGCAACATTTTAATTAAACTCGGGCTTCATCACTAGACTTTGCTTATTTTAGATAGCTCTAGCTTTACACAACTTATGTCAGGGCTGAAATGTTACACTTTAGCTGGTTCAGCCTATAAAGCCCTTGAGAATACTGCCAAGAGTCTACAGTTATATATCATTCTACTAGAATGAATGTATATGGAGTATTATATTCACTTCTTTAGTCAGAAGGCCAATGAAAGTATGGTGCTCAGCAAAAAAGGTTCATGGCATGGTATTTGTACATGGCGCACGCACGTGTGTGTGTGTGTGTGTGTGTGTGTGTGTGTGTGTGTGATATTTTGAAGGGATAAACAAATGATGAAGAGGATTGTCACTAGGAGAACGCTAGGGAATTTTACTAGAATCAGAATAAATTGAATACGATAAAATGCTGACCAGCAACAAAAATTCTTTCAGATGTGACAATCATCAGTTGGAAAATTGAAATTTTATAACTGCAAATTCTTTAAAGACAGAGTACCAACTTCATCACTTGGCTCATAGAAAAGTTGAATAAAAGGACAATGAAGACCATATATAGTTTTAAAATACTGCTTTGAGCTTCTCATTTCTTTGAGAAATTAGAGAAAATTTGAGAGAATTTCTCTAATTGTCATC
This sequence comes from Mustela nigripes, assembly GCF_022355385.1. Taxonomy (NCBI): domain Eukaryota; kingdom Metazoa; phylum Chordata; class Mammalia; order Carnivora; family Mustelidae; genus Mustela; species Mustela nigripes. Next base: position 186,481,513 of record NC_081558.1, read on the forward strand.
ATCCTCTTTGAGGCATTTAATGGTTTGTCATCCATGGAAAATTTAATGAATACAATAACACAAATACAGAATCCCAATTTCTAGGGGAGTGAGGTTAGCATTCAATAGATAGGATAGGAATTTGGATCAGATGTCAGAGGTCCTGCAACTAGGCTTCCCTTAAGCCCTAAAGTATACATAATAAAGAAGTCCTAATTCTGCAGGGATAGCAAATTTGAGAGAGAATTTGATGAATTTGACCTCGTAAATTTGCGATGCTTATATAAATGGAATAGGAGCTTGGAAGAGGGATTAAGAATAAAGGTGTATAATGTTTTATAAATAAAAAGTCCAGTGCTATGAAGATCACCATCATTTGATGGTTCTTCTTAGCATCAAATGTGTATCACTGAATAGAATTACCATTACAATCTGGATTTTTAAAGCAGATTAAACTCATGTTGATGGTTTAGATGAGTGACCTAACTGACCACTGCCTTTTAAGACATTTATTAATTAAGGTTCTTATTACCTGATTTGGTTATTCTGGCCAAATCATATCTCATTCAGTATAAAAGCTACAGAAACTCATGTTTTCATAATTTCTTTTTAATTCTTGCTCTCTAGTAGCTACTTCTTTTCTGAAAGCAAGCACACTTCTACCTGTCCTGTAACACCTTGGTTCTTGTTACCTCCTTGAGCGACCATTGTACCACTCTCAGTAAGATTTTCAAATGTGTATATAATGTTTATCTCCATTTTTGGTCTTTTGGTGACACATTTCTGAATACCTAGGGACTTAACTATCTCTCTTATTACTTTGAGGACTGGACTTGCAAGATGGGTAACTAAGAACTGTCATGTTGGTAAATCTAGAAGCATTTCCACAGTCTCATTCTCCACCATATTTGTCATTTTTTATTTCTACTGTTCAGTTTATTCTGGGTTCTTTGTGCCCTTGGCTTCTATGTTACCTCATATTTATGTTTGCTTTCCTATCTCTGGAGTCACTAATTTTTGGCTCTATTTCCTCTGCTCACATTCTAAATGCAAATGACTTCCCAAATTCTTTTTTTTTTTTAAGATTTGATTTATTTATTTGAGAGGGAGAGAGACAAAAAGGAGAGGAGCAAAGGGGAAGGAAGAGAAAGAAAGAGGATCCTAAACAGACTCCACACTGAGAGCTCAGAGTCCAACGTGGGGCTCGATCTCACAACCCTGAGAACATGGCCCGAGCTGAATGCAACAGTTGGATGCTTGACCGACTAAGCCACCTGGTGCCCCTCTTCCCAAATTCTGACCTTTATCCTTTTCTCCATATTACACCACCACCTTTGATCATTAATTCCATAGAGGAGCTTGTAGAGTCATTAACAGTCAAACCTAAATGTGTGATTCCCCAACATACATCTTGTTCTCAGTCTATGTCCTTTTGCATTAGTAGACATATCCTAGGATGCTTTAGTTCTATTTGCTTATTTGCCACAGAATCCTTTGTCATTCATTTTGTCCACTCAACATCTAAATCTAAGTGTTTGAAGAATTCCCCAACTAATAAAATAGACCAAGTCTCATGTAGAAGCCAAATACACTGAATCCTTTCTTCCCCAGTCCTTGATGGCTAAAGTACTGACACATAAATTTTTGCTAATCATACATTGCGTCTAAAACAGAAACTAGAGACATAAAGAAGGAACATAATAAAGTGTCATCTGGTGACAGGTGTCTGGAATGACTGTAGCTAAATCCAGAGGCCAATCTTAGCAGTGGTTGCATTACTAGAGGCAGTTTCTATGACTTGGTATCAGCCGTTTCCTTGGGGCATCATCTCGTTCCCAGAGGTGGAAGAATTTGTGCCTTTTGTTGACCAGATCTGCATGATGATTTGAAAACTATTTCTGGATGTGTGACCTCTAAGATCTTACAAGCTGTCCATTATCTTTCCAACAAATTTGTTGTCCAGAATCAGTTATCCAGAATTAGTTCCTCTTTTTTCTACTATGAACTCTTGGAATTAGGTCTACCTATGTCAGCAGGTGGGGCCTCCACATTTTATATTATTTATAAATTACTTTGTTTTATTCATTTATACTGCAAATTCCTGTTCTCTGGATGTCTATTCAAACTGCAATCCATTATTGGTTTTACTTATTTTGTGTGACTTCCTCTCCAGTCATCCATTTTTTTTTTTTTTTATTCTGTAATACTCCATAGTTGGCAGAAAAATAAAACAGCTGCAATTACACGGTGTCTTTTCCTTCTCTCCTACTGTATTCACTCCACAGGCATCATTTGCTATGCTAATTCTCATCCCGTCTTGGTTGGTCATCATTATTGACTTAGAATAGTGCTGTGGTCTGTAATATATCTCTGACACAAAAATCATTTTTCTTCGTTAAATCCTCTGCACCCACAGCTGCCTGCTGAGCTTCCCTCTTCACCAAACTGCAGACGCTGCATTTTCTCTGATTGTATTTGTGGCACACTCATGCATGCTTCTTGGGTACAAAATCCTTCTAAACCAATAAATCAAATCAATAAATAAGTCAATAAATCTCTTTTGCTTTACAAACATCATCAATCTTTAGTGAATGAATCACTAGTCCTTGTCCCTACCTTTTGGACCCTTTGAAATGATTTCATCTACTATTAGAGTCTCTTTTGGTCCTGTGTTAATGCTTACATTAGATAACATGCTTGACCTTGTACAAGATCCAAAGACATTTGACCTTAGGAGTCAATTACAATGAACTCTGGTTTTCCTATGAGATTTCCACAGGGAATAGAGTATGTTGAAGAAAGTAGTTTAAACAAAACTCATATATATATACACATACACATATAATTTTATATATACACACACACACACGTGTGTGTGTGTGTATATATAAAATTATATAAAATTATTGGTATATATAAAATTATTGGTATATTTATATTATATATGTTTGTATGCATGTATATATATGTAATATCAAATATTTAAATTGTGATTTTTATATATAGTTAATTTCCGAAGAATTAAATTTCACGTTTTATACCTAAGGTAAAATGTATGGTTAATCCCATTCTTTTTGTAATCTTACTAAATTAATAGAGTATAGTGGAAGTCAGTATAAAACTCCCCATCTTATATATTAATCAAGACAAGAAATTCAATGTCTCGACTACTTAATGGTCCCAAAAGGTTATTCTACTTGAACTGAAAACCTTATTCTCATCTCTGACCTCCAGTCCATCCTTCTCCCCTCTCCCTACACACGCACTTATTCTCCACCACCTCTGCTCCATTTCATGCCCGCAGATGGGTTCCTACAAGTCACAGCACCCAAGCTTTCTTGTCCTCTGGCATCCAATTGGATTTCGCCAAAAGGAGGCTCAGACAAAAGATCTAAGGGTATGAGGACAGAGTTCAGAATATCTCATCTCCCTTCCCTCCTTCCATCAGCCCTTTCCCACTTCCTCCCTCTCTCTCTCTCTCTTTTGTTTTTTTGTTTTGTTTTATTTTTGTTTTTGTTTTTGTTTCTCTTGCAGTGGTCGTCTCATTTCTCTAAATTGTACCATAGCTCCTGTCAACCTACCGTAACTCCATGATCTAGCTCTTAACCAGTTCTGGTGACAGAGTTTTCTCTCCTTGCCCCTTCAGTCTTGCAGGTGGCTTCTTGTTACTACTAGTCTGTGGATGCCTTTTGAGTTGTATGTAGGACTAATTAAATAGAAAGATAGAAAAGAAGATAAACAGATGAGGATAGATAGATAGAAAATAGATAATAGAAAATAGATATAGAGATAGATACAGAAATTTGATTTTATTAACTTAACAAAGTTATAGCCAAGTGTGCTAAGTGTGTTTCTTGCCAGGGCTTTCACTGCTGCAGATTGTACTTATTTTAAGAAACAGAAAACAGAATTTAAAAAAATAGTCAGAGGTTTAATATTTGGTATGCTCTCAAGGTCTCAATGACTATTAATTCAGCTCCCAGAATTTCCTGACTGACTGACTAATTCACCTCTTTCACCATGACTATGTGTAATCTACAAATTATTTCTTAGAATCCCCTCAGTCTTCTCTTAATTTTAGTGTCCATAATATTCCTTTCCTGCTCTGTGACCTGCTTCTGATTTCCCAGTTGTCTGTGATTGGCAAATGCACTCAAAAATTTCTTCTAAGAGATATTGATTGGCTCCTGCCTTGTGGAGTACAATTTCTCTAGCAAGCAACATTTTTCACCTCTCCCACAGAAGTCTGAAATCACGGTCCACCAAACTAAGGGTTTTTCTTATTCTGTAGCTCTTAGCTTTCTAGGCTGTGTCATAAGAATTTTAACTTACTTACCTTATCATAAAGTTTTTCTGCTTCAAACATTGCTCTAATTCTTGAAAAGATTTGACAGTGCAAAATTACTTTGCAATATGACCAAAGACACATCACCAACAGATAATTTTATAGAGAAAGTAGTCTCACAACTAGCTTGAAATCGAAAACCAAGATGTGACTACATGACAATGGTATTCCTGACACCAAACATAATTTGTTAGTATAAGTAGAAGGCATACAGTTTTTCAGTCACTGAATCAGGAAACAGACCCAGAGAGACAAATCACTCAGTCAGATAGAAAGTTGAGACTAGATTTCATATCTTTCAAATTTTAATTCTACAAAACTGCGTTATAAAAAATACAAATTTTAACTAAACTAAATTAACAAGTGTGCATTACTCTGAAAATAATAAACATTTAGACTTGTACATTTATTTTCCTCAATGAAACTTTCCCAAATGTTTTTGTTTGAATATTTTGTAACTTAATGAAGGCAAAGTTCAGGTCATTTCTCAATAAAGTAGATAGTATTATATGAGCAAAATACCCCCATATACATATTTCAAATACAATATGTCGAATATTATGCTTTAAAGAACCAGCAGGCTTGCTCACATTATGCTTACAGAATATTCTATATGTTTTAGTTTTCTAATGTACAAAGTAGATTTGCCTAATGCCCAGAAGACATATACTTACTAAATATTGTTCCTGGCACGACTATACATTTAATAATCTATAGCTCTTACATTGCAGTATTAACAAATAATATTTAAAATAGCAAGAAATGAACTGATGCAAATTGAAATATCTTTAATTTTCCATTATTTTGAGTGTGCAAACCTAGTGGAAGTTTCAGAGATCATTGGAAAAAGGAGATTCATGTTGTATTTTCTGGTTTTAGCCCTGGGATAGTTAAAATCCTCAGACAGTTCTGCTTGTGCAAACATTAACGCAGTTTTTATTCTGTTATTGTTGCTATGGGTTTATCAAGTATTCATGACGTTCGCAGATATGGTGGGCTGATGTGTTCAGGGACTGAGCATAAACCTTTGTGTCTAGCTGGCAGTAAAGGTGAGCAATTTTGTTACATGTTTAATTTCAGTTCTCTTTCTCTCTCTCTCTTTACAATGTCTTAGCTATTTTTATAGCTAAGAAATCATGTTTTAATTAGTTTTATAATTTTCCCCCATTGGTAATGTATTTTGCAGCTATTTGTAAGAAAAATTGTAAAGGAGCACAACAGGAAAGAATAGAATTACAAAATGTAAAATATCAAACACTATATCATGAAAATGTTTCCATTGAATGACACTTGGAGTCTGGGACTCATGCCAGGAAATAAAAGCATTTTGGCTATGCAGTTTCAAGATCAAAAGATCAAATGTTTTTCATAATCTATCATGCAGAAGTTATTTGTTTGATTTATAGTATGTTTCTTCCATTCTCCGAGGGGGAAAATAGATGAATATAAAATACAGTAAATATTAAGGAATATGACTTATGTGTATTATGGAAGTGTTAAGATTTGGTACTCATCTGGAGAACTTGATATCTCTGAAATTATGAAGTATATGTTGTGCTTTGTCTGATCTGTACTCTAAATACATTTCCATATTTATAGTTCCTAGGTAAAATAAGCAAAAATCATCATTTATTTTAAATATATTTTAGTACATTTTAACTCCTTTAAAATTAACACTAAGTTGGCATTGAATAGTTCGTTATGATTTTTCATGTTAAAAATAGAATACAAAGCTCTAGGACTATATTTTTAAATTTTCATTTTTTTTTATTCAAGATTAGAGAAAATCATCACAATGGCAAACATAAGTTGAAGATGAAAAGTAATTGAAAGAAACGACTTGCATTTTTCCACTATTTATAAGCAGCCTTCTCCCACTTCCACACCTTATTAATTAATAGAATTTTAAAAAAATCACTCTAAACCTAGAATATCGATAAAAATTTTAGAGCTTCCCATAAAAATTCTGTATATTTTACATCGTAAGAGTATTACAAATAACAAAGATTAATTTTCTTAGCCCCTTAAAAGAGATTTATTTATTTATTTTAGAGTCAGAGAGGTGGAATGGAGGGACAGAGAGAGAAGGAGAGAGAGACTCCCAAGAAGACGCCCTGCCAAGTGTGGAGCCCAATGAGGGATTCCATCTCATGACCCTGAGATCATGACCTGGGCCAAAATCGAGAATCAAATGCTTAACTGATTGTGCCACCCAGGTTTCCCAGATTACTTGAATTTTTAAATGTTTTATTCACGTGGCACATTCTTACTTATAAAAAAAGTAATTAAGTCCACCATGTTCTTTGTTGATGTGACAGCATAACTTGTCAGATTTTGAAATTGTCTATATTTAGATTAACAGTAATTTGTCCAGAATATAACTGTTCATTGACATCTTTTAGAATGAGGATATTTTTTCTTTTCTTGTCAACTGAACTACTGTACCACCTTAGAAATGAAGAAGAAAATTACTCAGAGTAGGCCCAGGCTGGCAGGCCCCAGTAGATGGAAGACTACTAACAATAAGCTAGAGATAACCAGAAGCCCTACTGGGAGCAAGACATAACCAATCTTTTCTGCTTTTGTAAACAGGCTTCCTGCCACAGGCCCCTTGCACTACTATTTCTACCTAAAGCAGCCTACCCACCTCCAAGTTTAAATCCACTTATGAGCAGTCAGCATAGTCCTTGGAAACTGACCCCCTACACTCCCCTATAAAAGACCTATAACCTATTGCCCGGGGACCAGAATTTTGAGGAGGAGCTCATCTGGGTCTGCTGTGCAAAATAAATTTGAGTTCTCCTGTTTCTCCAAGTGTCACTTGGTCTCTCACCAGTCTGATTTTAGTTTTTTTGCAAAACCAGAATAGATTATGTTTGACTACACAGCTCTATCTTTGGAATAGTTATGACTTAGTAAATGCTGAAATGATGTGATGAAAGATGGTTCAAGGCAGTTAAACAGTCACTGAGACAAGTTATTTAATTTTATTGTAATTAGAAGTGAAATACTAGAAATATTTTAGATATATGCAACTGACATGTGAATTTTACATGGGATTCAGTATTTAGTAAGAATATAGAAGATTAGATCCTTGCATTGACTCTAGTTAAGTAGAATTAAATTATTACATGATTTAATCACTATAAAGTAAAACTTAACATGAATAAATATCTGTGTATTTAATACAGTTGCACTATGGTTTATATCATAACTGTTCCAAGTCCTAAGAAAACTGTCTCCAAAGTTTTGCTTAAGGACTTTTAGACTCCACTTGATTGCTTACTATGCTGGACATTGTTAAAAACACTTTATTTTGGGAGCACCTGGGTGGCTCAGTGGGTTAAGGCTCTGCCTTTAGCTCAGGTCATGATCTTAGGGTCTCAGATCAAGCCCGCATCAGGCTCTCTGCTCAGCGTGGAGCCTGCTTCCCCCCTCTGTCTCTGCCTCTCTGCCTACTTGTGATCTCTCTCTCTGTGTCAAATAAATAAATAAATTTTTTGAAAAAAACATTTTATTTTTTATCATTATTATGTTCAGTTATGTAGTGTTCAAAAATTCCTTAGTTGCATGTAATACCCAGTGCTCATCACATGTGCCCTCCTTAAAAAAAGAAATAAAAAAAAAAAAAAACACTTTATAGGCTTTAACTCATTTCACTCATTTCAGCTCTCTTTCTAGATACTTCCAAGATATTATTATATCTTTCTTGCAGATGGGAAAATTGAGGGAAGAATATTTCCAAAGTCATACACCTCGTGAATAACCATTCTGAAAAGAATTCTGTTGGAACTCTAGAAAGTTTAGATTGTTATAAAAAGAATTTCATAAATAAGTCTGTGGGCAGTGCCATTCTTGAATCACACCTCTTACTACTTGGCTTTCAAAGCTTCTGTGGTTTAACTCATAAATTATTTATTTGGTTGGAGTGCCTTTAGTTGCCCACAAGTAGCAAAAAACTTATGTATTTTAAGGTTATACTGGTGTCTCAGAATACAGTAGCAAGTTTACAAATGAAAACCAGATTGGAAAGTCATAGGGATGTCAGGGAGATGTTTCTCCTGTTTCTTATTTCTTCTTCTTTCTATGTGTCTGCCTCCTTTGTATATCTAGTATATGTGCTGCCGAAGCGAGCACCTTTGTATATCTAGATAGATCTCTACTACTTCTCTCATGTTTAAAATCAGTGGCCAGATGTGTACATGAGCAGCCCCATGGTACCCATTCCCCTGTGAAACACTCATAATTGAGGAAAATTACTAGAATCTGTGGAAGTTGTCATAAGGCATACAGCAAATCAAGAAACACTTGTTCAAGAGAATCTGCTAAATTTCAGTAAACACAAGCATCTGTGACATTTAAGGTACAGTCCACTTCTTCCTACTTCCTAGCTCAGCTTGCTAGAAGTTCCGTATTGAGTAAGTACTGCCAAGATGGGTCTCTCTCCTTGTAGCTCAAGTTTGCAGTGAATTGAATATTGTGATTTATGGTAAGAGATACATATTTGGACTTCATCTCCTTTCCCAGGCACAGAGCCCCTAAAATCTTTGGAAATTCCTAAGTGAGGAGAGTGACAAAGGTGTTGTTTATTATGTTAAGGAGGTGACTTTTGGACTATACCTGAGAAGGAAGGCTGATTACCAGTGGAGTCAACCATGTGACTGCAGGGGTGGAAATTTCAGTCCCACCTCTTCCACCCCACTTCAGCCTCAGCGGTTGGAAGTTATTAAGAGTGGGTTAGTATAAGTACAGCCATCTTAGCTTGGGCAGCCATCTCAGGCCCAAGGGCTGACCTTTCCCCTACTTTACTACCAGGGACCCCCACCCTGCTTTAGTCCCAAGAAAGTACCTCACCCTGCAACACCCCAGCAACAGCTAATCAGCTTAAACCACCAGGGTGGCTAGGCGGTTGCGGTTGCGCCATGGGGACCAGATGCTGAAAAGAGCTTATCTTACTAAACCACCAGGGGGGCACAAGTCAAAAATATGTATGGTCTCTGAAGTGATGGAAAATTACTGTGAGTTGGGTGTTTTAAAAAAATGCTATATAAACCCTTGACTTTGAGTGCTCGGGGTCTTTGTTGAAACCCGCTGCGCCAGGCAGATACTTGGACCCCAGCTAGCTGGAAATAAACCTCGCTGTGTGACTTGCATCATCGAGAATGTTCTCTGTCTAATTGAGGGGTGGTCGACTCCGTACCCTAACAGAAGTTAAGTTTAGTCAGCAATGGCCAATGATTTCATCAATAATGCCTATGTAATGAAGCCTTCATAAAAACCCAAAAGGATAGGGGTTGGTGAACACTTGGAGATATGGGGAGATGCACACCTAGAGCAGGCAATGAACCTCCACTCTCCCTCCCTGTACCTTGCCCTGTGCATCTTTTCCATCAGCCTGTTCCTATTCCCTTTTTTAATAAACCAGTATTCTAGCAAGTGAAATGGGTACTATTAGCAGCTCTAGCAAATTAATCAAACCCAAGAATTTGGATGGCTGGAACCTCCAATATATCAATGAAAAGATAGAAATTATTAAAAAGAACTTAATGGTAATTCTAGAGTTGAAATTGAAATAAAAACTTTACTGGAGAGGCTCAACAATAGATTTGAATGACAAAGAAAAAAATGGGAAACTTTTAGATTGCTAGAGATTAGTCAATCCAAAATACAGAAGAAAAAAAAATTATGAGGAAAAATGAACAGGTTCTAAACATAATGAGAGATACCATTAAGCATATAATCATACATGCTATATGAATATCAGGTAAAGGGAGAAATGAATAAAAAAAATATAATGGATTAATGGTAAGAAACTTCTCAAATTTGATGAAAAATATTAATCTATACAACCAAGAAATACAACCATCTCCAATATGGTAAACACAAGACACTCATACTCAGATCAAATTAAAAATGTTGAAATCCAAAGACAAAAAAGTTTTTGAAAGCAGCAAGACAAAATGATACATCATGTGAAACAATCCCAATTAGAAATAACCAAATTCTCATAAAAAGCAACACAGGAAAGAAGGCAGTGAGACGATAAAGTGCTGGAAAAAACACTGTCTACCAAGAATCCTATATTTGTCAAAATTTTCCTATAAAAATGAAGTCAAAAACCACAAAATTCCCAGGCAAATAAAAGCTAAAATGGGGCTGGCTCAGTCAGCAGAGCAAATAACTCGAACACAAGGTTATAGGTTTGAGCTCTTCCCCTCTCTCTCTGCCTGCCTCTCTGCCTACTTGTGATCTCTCTCTCTCTCTCTGCCAAATAAATAAATAAAATCTTAAAAAAAAATTTAAAAGTTGAGAGAATTTGTTATTAGAGGATCTGGCTTGAAAGAAATAATAATTGAAGTTCCTCAGGTTAAAAGCAAATCACTGAAAAATCCACATACAAAATCCACATACAAAAATACCAAGCAGCACCAACAAAGATAATTGTTTAATTATAAAAGACAGTACATATGGACACTTCTATTTCCTTTTCTGAACTTATTTTATAATCTATAATGTAAAACAATGTGTATGTAATTGTAGCATTAGACCTAACACATGTAGAAAAGTAATATATTTGATAATAATATTATAACATGATTGTCTGGAGTCAAAACTATATTATAATGAGGAAATCATACCAGGTAGTAATTCAAGTCCATAGTAAAAATAAAGAAAACCAGATAAGATAAGTAAGAATGTTAAAATAACAAATTTTGTAAATATAAACTTGCCCCCTCCCCAAATAAAAAAACAAAAAAAAACAAAAAACAAAAAAAACAAAAAACATAGTAGCCAAACTGTCCTGAGTTTAGAGATTAGAGATGCAGGCCAGATAAATAAACAAATAAAGGGGAAAAAAAAAACCCATATCTCTCTCTCTCTCTCTCTCTCTCTCTCTCTATATATATATATATATATATTAATAATAATCCATTATTAATGGAGATTATCTATCTATCTACCGATAGATAGATAATCTCCATTCCACATTCATGGAGAAAGGACTTCCTGGCTTGGCTAATTCCAGATTCAATCCCACCTCTTTTACCTGCCAAAACAAGAATAACCATAGAGATTGGCTCATGTTTGCTATAATAAATATTGATCAAAGCACAGTCACTGACATGGTGGGGAGAAGCATTTTCCACACAAAGGAAAAATTATTCCTTTAGGGCTATTCTGAGATGCCCAGAAATATGAAGCCAGCCTTGAACCTTATGAATATTTCCTCAAAGTAAGATTTCTTTTGACACACTATTTTCACACCTCCAACCCCACTGGGTGATACTGTGCACACAGAACAAGGGCAACTCTTTCTGTCTTGATGAGGGCTGGATAAGTTCCCAGACAAGATGACACATGAGTCAAGTGTTGAAGGATGCACAGGAGCCAAGCAGGATGGAGATACTTTTTCCAGGCGCAGAGAGCATCATGGGTAAAAACACCAGAGGGCATGAAGAAACATGTACAAGAGAGAGAATTCGACACAGGCTAGTTTGTCTTTGTATGCGCCTCAAATTTAGAAAGTCAGCCTCAATTTAATGATAATTGAAGTTAGAGACTGATGTTATCAGCTGTAGATTGTAGTCAATCACACCAACATCATGATAGAACTTAAAATGGATGATAGCAAAGGAAACCATTCAGAAAGTTGTGACAGTGACCCCGATGCCTTGGTGCCATGCTTCCAAATCACTGCGCTGTGTGCAGGAATGAGCCTGCAAGTGTTCCTTATGAGTCCACTGTCTCCAGCGCCTAGGAACCACACTGGGCTATCCTGATAACTTGGAAAATACAAATAAATCTTCATTTCAGTAAGTTTGTATGTTCCATGTTATGTAAGTCTTATAGCATATATTTTTCCTGCTGAATGTTTAGTATTACAAGAAAAATTAAATACTATTTCATATTTTAATTACTAATTGATAGTCTTCAACTATCTTATATTTAAATCAAACTTATTAAAAAGAAATATGAGTGATTTAAGTAGAAAAATACACCTACCACAATTACGACAAGGAGAACAAAAAGTTATCTTAAGAGTAATTTTAGTAATCTATATGAGAAATAGCTTCAGCCTTACCAGAAAATTTTTACATATTTGAGTCCTTTATGTGATTCATCTGTCAGCTTAACTGCTAAGAATTATGTGAATGATTCTTACTGCCTTATAGAGGTATTTTAGCTAAGATAAATTCAAATATAGAAATGTAGTAGACATAATTTTCTCTTACTTACCATGTAACCAAAAAGAAAAAAAAAAACAGAAATATTCAAATCATTGCTCAAAAATGAAAAAAAGTCAAATATTTGCATAAAAAAGTTTGTAATACTAGAAAAATTAATTTAAAACAATGTTACTAATACCATTCTTATATGTAACAATATGTCAAACAGTTGTTGCACTGGAGGATCATGTTTTATAATGTTTAAAAATGTCTGCCTGATGCTTATTTCCAATTTCTTTCTTTGTTATGGCTTCAATATTTTAGGACAAAACTCATAAATTATTTGTGTTCTTTAATTCTGAGACAACATGGTACTCATTATAAAATGCGTCATAACTGAAGAAAGATGAAAACATTGTAATTTTTATAATTTCCAATAAAAACTCTTATAATTTATATTATCCTGAATTTACTACTGTGTTCATTAAATGACTATTTACATGCAGACATTAATATACCACTAAAATGTTAATATCTGTCTAAATTTTAAAGTCCATATTAAGTCCTTTGTTGAATCTTGCTATGAAAACACATTAATTAAGGGCTGAACTATTACACAGTAGGTTATAAAATAGAGTAGGTCATAAAATTTGAATGTGAGTACATAGTAAAGAGCAATACAAATCACAATTAGAGAGCCGGGTTCAATTTGGCTATTGCATAAAACAATGAGATAATAATTCAATTTATGTAAACGTCTACTCAAAAAAAGGAATTTTTTTCAAGTGAAAGCAAAATCTATATATTTTAAATGTAGTCTTAACAAAATATGGCAAAAATTGTTTAAGTATTAATATATTTAATAAGCATTTTTGAAATTTCAGAAATACAAAAGGACATCTGTTTTACCAAAGAAAGTTAACTGTGTTAAGTTTAAGGAATATCCAGGTAAATAGGTAATTGTGTGTGCTGAATAGAATTGATTGGTCCTCAATATCCATTCTTACCTCCTTTTTTGTATCTTGATGTACCAAAATAATTATAAAATTTACAACTATATTCCTACTGACCTTTATAGCTAGAGTACTATTTGTGAATTATTTGGAAGGTGTCAGGGAGAGATCATCTGCTTGCCATGATTGCTACTGCCATCCAGGACCACAGATACGTTCTTGCTTGCGGCCAGTTTCAGGATTCCAAAATACAGTCACTAGCTCTTGGCTACAAGTGACCATGGCAATGGCAAGCAGCAGCATCTGGATTCCAGCTGTATTAATTTCTTATTGCTGCTGTGACAATTCACCATACAACTGGTGTCTTTAAATAATATGAAATTTATTATCTCACAGCTTTGTAGACAAGAAGTCCAAAACAGGTCAACAGGGCTACATTCTCTCTGGGAGCTCTAGGGAGAGGATCTGTTTCCTTGTCCCTTCTAGCCAACACTCCTTGGTTCTTAGTTCCAGTGTGTGGCCACATTTCCTGACACCATCCTATCACTTTCTTTGACTCTGATCTTCCTTCCTTCTTTTAAGGACTGGTGTGATCATATTGGACCAACTCAGATAATATGAAATAATCCTCAATGTAATCAAATATACAAAATCCATTTTGCTTTTATAATAACTTTTTAGCAGGTTCCCGGGATTAGGATATGGACATTATTTAAAGAGCATTTTTTCAGTCCACAACACCAACTTTGCTCTTGTACCTTTGAAATCAGTAGTGCAGTAGTCGTCTTTTGACGCCTCCTATGTCCACAGCCCTTCTAATAATCTTCAAAACACCGTATTAATTCTCTGTATACTTGAAATTCCTGGTGTTTCCATTTCCTATACAAAATACAAATTAATATCTTTCCTTTATTCAATTGATTTTGCAGATATTGATTTAGTTGGCATTTATGTACTTCGATTACATGATCCTTGAATGTTAAGGTACCATCTTAGTTGCTTTGGATGAAAGCACTTAGTGTTTGGATCACAATGGCACTGAACATACTTGGATGTTAATGTTGGCTTTCCCAATACCTGAGCCTCAGTTTTCCTATGTGTAAAATGAATACTGTAGAATAACTGGAGAATTAAATCAGAAAATTTGATTTCCACATTCAATATAGTTCCTGGCACGTAAAAGACACAAATAATGAGAGCTATTGTCTTGAGTCTCTGCTTGCTTTTCTTTTTTATTTTGGTGAGAGAACAGATCAAGATAAGCATTGCTTATTTATTCTCTCAGTTAATGAAAGACGTGAGACTACCAAGAAATTTATACTGCTGGTTAGCTATTTCATAGAAAGTCAGTAATCTGTGTTGTGGCAACACACACCTTTACTTTTTGCTTTGTTAGGAAAATCTCAAATATATTCAGACTAGAACAATAAACTTCTATAAACTTATCATCTCATGTTAAAAATTATTAACCCCTGGTCAATATAATTTCATCCATTTTTTTATTCCATCCCCTCCTCCTTATACTATTTTTAAACAAATCCCAAACTAACATTCTTTAAGTATTTCATTGTGTAGCTCTAAAATATAAGGGATCTATTTTTATTATATACTAACAATATCATTATCACATCTAAAGAATTTAACAATTATCTTTAATTACATCTTCAAAATTTTAAGTGTCTCACAAATTTTATAATGCTTTAAAGATTATTTATTTTATCAAAGGCTCAAATAAAGTCACACATTATGACTGATTGGTAAATATCATCTTTTTTATGTTACAGTTTCTGGTTCCATCTCTCTTTTGTTTAATTGCAATTTATCTGTTAAATATATACATGATATTTAATTATATATCTATATGTCTAATTTTAATGTTCAGTTTACCATGTACTAAATCTCTGTCAAGAAGTTTCTTGCTATGGAGTGCCTGGGTGGCTCAGTGGGTTAAAGCCTCGGCCTTTGGCTCAGGTCATGATCTCAGGGTCCTGAGATCGAGCCCCGCATTGGGCTTCTTTGCTCAGCAGGAAGCCTGCTTCCCTTCCTCTCTTTCTGCCTGCCTCTCTACCTATTTGTGATCTCTGTCTATCAAATGAATAAATAAAATCTTTTAAAAAAAAATTTAAAAAAAGAAGCTTCCTGCTATAAAAATAGGTTGTTGTTGACACTTTGGGAAGGAATAAACTTACATGTATGATGAAAAAAAGAGTAGAAATTAACATAGTATTTACATATTTCAAAACTATTTAATCTTTTTTTATTTGATCAGAGATATTAATTGTAGCTTTTGTTAAATGTAATTGATATTTGAAACTATTCCAAAAATAATTTTAAATAAATTATATTTTGTAACAAATTTTAGGTTTTTATCCCCCTTCAATATGTACTCCAAAAAGTTACTGATTACATAGAGCTTTTTCATAAAGATTATCTTTTATAAATTATATCTATGAAATATTTCCCTTAAGTCTATTCTATGGCCTGAAGTAGCATGACCTAAACTAATTCATTAAATCTAGACTATTCAATATAATTCACCAGTGTACTTGCTATCACAATTGCTTTGGGAAATGGCATTACTGAAATCAGCAATGGTCAAGTAGACAAAGCCTTATTCTCAGGGGATGAATTTTAATAGATACAATTATATTTGTTTAAAGATTTCTTAAGGGCTAATTTTATGTATTACCAAACTGATTTGCTCAGAAAAGGAGGAAACCATGTTAACCCTGACACATTTAAACAAGAATGGGCATGTTTTTTGCTTCATTCAGTATGGGGTTCTATCTATTGATCTCTGGAAGGAAGGAAGGACAGAAAGAAGGAAGGAAGGGAGGGAGGAAAGGAGGGAGAGAAGGAGGGAAGGAAAGGAAGAGGGAAAAGAAAGAAAGAAAGAAAGAGGAAGGGAGGGAATTCAGACTGCAAACCTATATTAAATGAATAAACATCCATCTCTAATAATAACTGATATTTTTAAATTGATACATTATAAACAGAATAAAGAAATCATTGAGAAAACCTGAACATATCATATGGAATAAATTTTAAATAGTACTCCACAGCTATCATAAATCTATGTGTAGATAGACATTAGGAATTGATAATTTATTCCAATGTGTGACTGATTAAAGCAGTATTCACTCATAATTACTGTATTATTAGATTATTCTTTCCTAGCATACTTGTTTCATCATATTCCAGAGACAAGGAAAGGATCAACTGCCATTCCTATGAACCAAAAAGTTGAAATGAAGTACTTAGTTTGTGTTAAGTATCATGGCTTATACAGTGTAAAAAAAAAAAAAAAATATATATATATATATATTTCATTTATAAGCACAGGCCTTTTAAAATAAGAATAAATACTGCAATGGGTCATGAAGACTCTAACTCACCTCTAGAATGCTTAGATAAATGCTCTATTCATTTTCTAAACCCCTACACTGACTCTATTAATTGTGCCTTCTCAGCTTAGAGGGCTGGACAGTGACTTTGTCGTGATTCTGATTAAAACCTCCTCCTTCATCCCTCTGACTCTACCCTATTTGCTTCTAGTACTTCTACAGTCCACACCAGGACACACCAGATTTGTTACAATCTTGGATTAGTGCCAACGTAGTGATTATGAAAGCATTCCTGAAGGCATACTATGCGACACCATTGGGTCTATAGGGCACTCATCCCACACAGGTGTCAGCCCAAAGCCACTTTCTGCAGCGTGATTCTCCTCTAAGAAGACTGAAGTGTGTGGCTTTCCTCCGAGTTGCTGGGACCACCTATCTTAACTCCATCTAAGCTCGGGTCACAGAGTGCAGTGACCGTAACCTTGCTTTACTGTTGTATCCTCACTGACAAGGCCCATGTATTTCATCATTACATAGCTAGTGACTTGCATGGTGTATGGACTGGAGCAGATCTGAACAAATGTTTGTAGATGCTTTCATGAATAAAGTAAAATAACACAACCACTAATCTCCAGCTGCTTAGCTTTTAGAATTGACAGACAAAGAAATAAGAATAGTTGGGCATTCCAGTGTAAATAGGCACAGGTAAGAGCACAAAAACAGCCCGCTAACTAGTGTGTTGGACCAAAGAAAGCTTCACAGAAGAGAGAAGACAAGAGCTGAATCTTTTTTTTTTTTTTTAAGATTTTATTTATTTATTTGACAGACAGAAATCACAAGTAGCAGAGGGGAGGGAGAGAGAGATGGGGGAGCAGGCTCCCTGCTGAGCACAGGGCCCATGTGGGGCTTGATCCCAGGACCCTGGGATCATGACCTGAGCTAAAGGCAGTTACTTAATCAACTGAGCCACTCAGGCGCCCACAAGAGCTGAACCTTAAAGGAGGAATAAGAACTATTCCATCTGAGGAAACAGGAAAGAGGTTCCAGGTAAAGGAGCAATACGTGTAAAGGCATGGAAGATGACAGACAGAGAGAATAGACAGGAGAGTTTCGGGTATACCTTTTGTGCGCCATTAAGGAGTGTGAATATAGCACTCTAATGGGAGGGGTCAAAATGTTATTTTAGTAACAGAATGCTCTTATCAGGTTTTCTGCTAATTATTTTTAATTAAGTGTATTTATCCAGCAAGAGGTGAGTCTGGGTCGAAAGAAGGATGAGATGAGAATGGGGCAATTGTACTGAAAGCAGGTGCCATAGGCCGCATGGGAGGGCTGTATACCCACCCGGTGTGTAAATATTTAAATATTTTAAATCAAGGTACAGAACTATTAAATACAACATATCCAGCCTTCTGTCCTGGAAATTTACCTTCATAATGACATGGAAGACCAGGTCATACAGATTGAAATTCCAGTAATTTTTGGAATTCCATCCTGGAACCCAACAACTCAAGATCTTATTCCACATTTGATTTCATCCTAGATGATGGAAGACTTCAAGCATACACATATGGACTCCAAATTCTATCTAATACCTTTCCCCCAGAAAAAGACCTCTTTGGGTTATCCCTCAACTTTCAGGTCTACACACTGGAGGACTGAATTGGGAAAAAGGCTTGCACAAGCCCTGAAAACAGACTCGGGGCCACATGAGTAGACATTTTCAGATTTCTGGTACTGAGCACATGGTATAAAACAGGGAGGCAGTCTCCATGGGGTCACATCTCTCTCTGACCCTGCAGACCTCTTGTCCTGACCCAGTACACCTGTTATACTGTGGAACCATCTTGGAATTGCACAAATGTTGCATTCTAAAATAGAAAAACACTTAATCCTATTGCATAGATTTCAGAGACTAAATTCCTCCTTCTGGTTGTTCACTGTCTTATTTAATGTCCTATAGAATGCAACACTTAATCCTATTGCATAGATTTCAGAGACTAAATTCCTCCTTCTGGTTGTTCACTGTCTTATTTAATGTCTAAATATTCCTTTTGAATGTGTCTTGTCTGCCAACGCTTTCTACAAAATTCTTTAAATAAAGATTGCATCTCCTTGGAAAGTCTGCTATTACTGCAATGAAAAGGAGAGAAAACTAGCCTGGTTTAAGAGGGTAAAGAGGACGTGCGGTCTGCTTTTGTCATTTCTGAGATTCACTATCAAAGGCCACAGCTGCATAAACTGGGGTTAAAAGCCCTCCGCTTGCTTCCTCATTGTATTTTTCCTGGTTAACTATCTTCTAGCCAATTACATGTATGTTACTTTAGCCTAAAGATTTGTGTTTCTATTCTAGTCTTTACCATTAATTATCTGGATGACCTTGAACACTTGACTTCATCACTCTGTTTCTACCTTGTTCTCTTATTATTTGCTTGTCACTTCAAAGAGTTACTATCCTAGGAGAAAGTGAAGTATACAACCTTACTTTTAGAAGTTTCATGAAGTAGGTACAAATGCTATGATCAAAAAAAAATTTTTTTAATGAGTGTTTGTTTTTTCTTTTTTGTAAAAGAATGTTAATTTGCTAGTTTTTAATAAGTCCCTTTGCCTTACTGAAATGAGTGGAGATTTATATACACTGTGGAATTCCAATAATATCCTTTTCTTCCTAATGTGAGTAGCTGGAGTGGATTAATACATTACTTCAAACCAAATAATGATCGTCATTGTCAATAGTATAAACATGACTTAATTAATTTGTTCTTTTACTAAAATTAAACTTCACCTAAAACTGTTTAGATTTTGCACGAATTTCTCTCCTATTTATTTTGCATGAATTTCTTTCCTATTTGCAGTCACAAAAGTATATTTATTGAAATAATTTTAAAAGATGTATAACTATGTTCAATTAATATAAAATTCTAAAAGAGAAGTATTTTAATACTTTCAGAAATTGTAAAATCAAAATTCAATAACATGTTATATTAAATTTATATTAAATTCAATAACATGTTCCAAGGAACTTTATATGGTATCTTATTAACTATTTCATCAATATTGATTCATGTTATCAAAAAGCTAATTATGAACAACCATAGAAAACTATAATTGTCCCAATCTATCTAAAAATATAAAGACACTGTAGATCCATAACACTTGTGATGTTAAATTTGACTTATGTTTTCTCTTCCCCATTAAAATATTTTCTAAAATATTTCCTTTTAAGTTTCTGAGATTCTTGCTATTAGAGATTTCATATTCAGTTTGAAATTAAAATGAAAAGTTGTGAAATTGGATATAGGTCAACTTGTTTGATAGAGATAGGTCCAAGGTGTAAGTCTCAAACATTTCAAAAATCCAGATCACATTTTGTCAAGGAAAACAAAAAACAAAATACTTACCCTGATTTGACTGATGACAGTATTTGTACTTTAATATTTATTGACTAAAACAAGACAAGAAATAGAGAAGCAAGAAGATATTTTTGTGGGGTCTGAATTTAACACAATGATTTAGATCTACCAAATATAATTCAATGAAAAAACAAAATAATTAAAGTGGTTTTTCCACCTGTAATTAATCTCTTTAAAAAAAAATTATTTTTTCATTTGGCAGAAAGAGAGATGAGCACAAGCAAAGGAAGCGGCACACAGAGGGAGAGGGGGAAGCAGACTCCCACTGAGCAGGGAACCGAATGCAGGGCTCAGTCATGACCCTGGGATCATGACCTGAGCTGAAGGCAAATGCTTAACCCACTGAATCACTCAGGCACCTCTCCTTGTAATTAATCTTACCTCTCTTTTTATCCACAAATGTCCCTGGGGTGATTTTAAAAAAAGAGAATTTAGAAAACATGTTACTATTTTTCTTTAGGTTAAATGCTCAGTTTTTTATGATTTCTTTCAAACAGACTTCTTTTTTATCTTTTCTTGTGTGACATATTGATATAGAAAGAAGTTTATACAAACTCATTGGCATTGAAGGGATCTCTGGTCTATATGTTGCCTCCTGCCTTCTTCCCTGGATAGTGGAGGAAAGCACATGTCACCTTGCTTTGGGCATTGATCCCTGTCCTATAAGCATTCATTAGAAAGTGCTTGTGGCTAGTATAGTTGATTGTGCTCTTGCAAGGAGAAACACTATGATTACTCACAAGGAACTTGACCATCACCCTCTGCTGACTCTACATATTTAACAAGCAGGCATATAATGTTTATCAGGTAGCAGATAGTATTCTAAGTGTCTTACGGTTATAACTGATTTAGTTTAATAACAGCCCTGAAAGGAAGGCACTATTAATAATCTCATATAGATGATGGAATGGAAGTTCAGTGAGGTTCTGTAATCTGCCCAAAGTCACACAGCTCCTAAGAAGTTGGAATAAAGCCACACAGTCACTGTCTTGAATGCATGCAGTGATGCTTTTAGGCTTTTCCCCACACCCCTCTAGGGATGTTTAAACCAGAGACTACACTGTATTCTTCCTCTAACTGTGGCTTAGACCTGCCCAGATAGCTTGCTGTCTTATAGGAAGACCTCTACTCGGTCTTCAGCTGAATCCTAGTCAGGACCACCCACTCGATTTTCAACTACTTAAAGGTGACACAGGAATTGAGATGTTAATTCAATGTCTACTCTAGTTTACTTGGAAATAGGATCCTTGTCTCAGATCTTTTTCCTGTCTGCACATTTTGTTCTCACTTCTGTTTTAATGGCTACCTTCATGAGCTCCAAAAATACAAACGGGACCAAATTTCTCTCTACTTAACTTCCGTTTCAACCTATATGGAGGGATAGGGGCTAGTTGGTCAGTGTTAAGACCCTTTGCAGGGATCCAGTACAGCCTTCACCCGGTATCGTCTTCTCCAATCCTGTCGTGTAGGCTAACCTTTCAGGAACCCTCATAAGGACACCACGCTCCTTCCTGTGGGGAGGAAACATGTCGTGTGTGCATAGTTTTCAAATAATGACTTATAGTAAGCTTTGTTCTTGAAGACTTTGAAACTAAAAAATTTTCTCTTTACAATAACTTCTAGTATTTCTATTTGACTCAGGAAATCTAATTACAATCCAAAGATGAGAATTTCTGCAAAGCCAACTCTTTACAACAACATTACACAGTAGGTGGGGAAAGGTAAGATTGTTTGTGAGAATAAAAATGTATTGGTTTTGGGGCGCCTGGGTGGCTCAGTGGGTTAAGCCGCTGCCTTCGGCTCAGGTCATGATCTCAGGGTCCTGGGATCGAGTCCCGCATCGGGCTCTCTGCTTGGCAGGGAGCCTGCTTCCCTCTCTCTCTCTCTCTCTCTCTCTGCCTGCCTCTCCATCTACTTGTGATTTCTCTCTGTCAAATAAATAAATAAATCTTTAAAAAAAAAATGTATTGGTTTTATACCAAATATCTCTATAGCATTACTGCATATAGGTATCTCTTCTAAATGTATTTACATATTATTTTTCACAAAAGGGTCTTCCTATAGTTGAGAAGGTTTGGTACTAGATAAATAGGGTATTGTCCCTTTAGTATATGGTCAATATTTGATAGGCATGGATATTGGAGGGTTCCTCATAACAACTTCTGGCCACGCTGTTTGCTTAGCAAGTCTGGGATTCAGATATGAAAAACTAGTAATGCATAAATCATGGGTGGTATAAGGCAATTTCATGCTGTGGGGAATTTGGTTTCCTGTAACAAAGAAAGGATAAAATGAAGGCAAATCACTGTACCCTTAAAGAAAATGTAGAAGGCTAATGGACTAAAGTTCACATTTTTCCACAATTAGGAAGCCATATTTTTGGATCAGGTGTTCTAAAACTGGTGAATAAGCACATTAGAAAACTAATTGATTTGGCTAAGAAAGATTACAGAAATCATAGTTTCGTATTGTCAAAAGGACCCTGGAAAGTGACAGCAAAGACAATAGCAGCAACAATTTGATGGCAGTTCTCCAAAGATCTTGTTTTCCTGTTTAGAGCTCTCAAAAGGCTCCCAATGGTATGAATGCTTTATTAACATTTAGACCTCAAGAGGTGGCTTCTGTCTGTGGATAAAAAACAAAGGCACTCAGGGATTCCAGTTCCACTCACATCTGTAGCTTCTGCTTTTGTCTAAATTTGATATTTTTGACAATACACCCTTCAGTAAAAAGCTTCAACAGCTTGTGTAATTATTAACATGAGTGCTGCAAACCTTTTGTACTGTACTTAAGAGTTGCCAACCTTCACTGTCAGGAAAATCATGGAAAATTAAATTAGGACAATAGATGAAATAATGGCTGTGAGAGAGTGAAATCCCTAAGTGCTTTGGTCATGCTGCTAATAAAGAAAGACTCCCCCCACCCCTTTTCTCTCAGTTGTGAATATCAGATCTTAGCATAAAAGTCTACTTTATATGCTATTTTCTTTTTTATATAAGCTGCTAATGATTTCTTGAGTGGCTCCTTTAAAGTGGTCTTTTTTAATACACTGTTTCCAAACCACTGTTGCATTAACAGAACTGCTTTAAAATAGGCCAACTTTCAAATTACAAAAGAAGAGAGAGACACAGAAAGAAATAGAGAAAAAAAAAAAAAAGGAAGATGTAAAGGAAGCTATCAGATCTGGCAAGTCTTTAGAGTATGTGTCTAAAAGCATTTTTATATGGGCCTCTATTAAAAATTACACAGAGTGACCCAAACACAATTATGTTCCTACAAGACCCTATTGCATGAGATTATGTATTACTGATTCAGTTAGGAACAAAAACAGAGCTTCCCACAGAAACTAATTCATGTATTATTAAACATGATAATCAGGGATTACTGTATCTCTCCTAGAGCTTACTTCATTTATTTTCTAATTTTATGGGAAACTTTACATTAATTTTATCAATTTCTAATTAATTGTGAAACATCAGTATAAATAGAAGAGAAAATGGTATCATTTTATAATTGGGAATCATCAGCGAGAGACAAATGAATTCAGCTGACTGTTGATATTACTAAAAAAAAAAGTCAGGTACATAATTGGAGACTTCAAAGGAAATAATATGGAAAAAATGGTTGAAAAAAGGGGAGAAAAAAGACCTATCCTGCCCATCACCAGCATAATGTGAGTTAACAAAACATCCTACTAAGTGTCTCTGCTAGCACTTTCAAAGAACTAGGAAGTACAAAGAACAACTTTAAGAGCACAGAAGACGTTTCTTCTGGTAGGTGCCCCCCCGCTCCCCACGTCAGGGGACATCAGTGAGGATGGGAGCAGAGCTGATCATATGGTTTGGTTAAATGCATGCAGTAGTCTAAGAAAAGAGTTGTCAAGTATCTCAGAACAGAAGTTCCCCTTTTAATAGCAAATATTTTATATTTACCTTAATTAATTAATTAATTATCTCATTTACCATATACATAATTTTAAAAAAGCAATACATTAACTTTACCGTAAAGGAGAGAAAAGATAATGTAATTTATAACAAAATGTTTTTATTTAGAAATGCTTAGGTATAAGTACACTAGAAGACCTAAGAAATTATGTCTACACACACACACACACACAAACACACACTTACACAGACAGAGTCATGAAACCCAGCTACAGATGTAAGTGGCACAGGAATGTTTTACTGAAAACTTAAGTACCATGATATTTTTGATATCCAGAATTCAATTTCTTGAAATGAATGAACACTAATTCCTTGTATTTTTAAAAAATAACAAAATATGTCTTCTTAAAATGTATGTTGTACATATTGTAGTATCCTACCCCAGACTTTTTTTTTTTAATATTTTATTTATTTATTTATTGAAGGCGAGAGAGAGCACAAGAGCAGAGCAGAGAGGCAGAGGGAGAAGCAGTCTCCCTGCTAAGCAGGAAGCCTGGCTGGGTGGGGGGAAGGGGAGTGGCTCCATTCCAGGACCCTGGGATCATGAACCTACTAAGCCACCAGGCAACTCTCTACCCCAGATATTTTATGGTATATTTAAAATTCTGAAAAAAATACTTTATGTTTGAATACAGAGCATGTTTTGTGTCACATAAGATTCAAGAGACTTTTCACATAATTAATTAGCTGAGAGAGATTTTGGATTTTTTGAAGTGCAGGATAATTCTTCATTGTGAAAGACTATCCCAGACATTTCAGAATGTCTGAGGTACTTTACCTTTTCCCATTAAAAACCTGTAGCTCCTGTCACCTCTCCCCCAGATCAAAACCTCCTTTAGGGAGGGGGAGGAGTCAAGATGGCAGAGAAGTAGCAGGCTGAAACTACTTCAGCTAGCCGGAGATCAGCTAGATAGCTTATCTAAAGATTGCAAACACCTGAAAATCCATCGGCAGATCGAAGAGAAGAACAACAGCAATTCTGGAAAGAGAAAAAAAACCACTTTCTGAAAGGTAGGACCGGCGGAGAAGTGAATCCAAAGCGACGGGAAGATAGACCCCGGGGGGAGGGGCCGGCTCCCGGCAAGCGGCGGAGCAACCGTGCACAAAATCAGGACTTTTAAAAGTCTGTTCTGCTGAGGGACATCGCTCCAGAGGCTAAACCGGGGCGAAGCCCACGCAGGGTCAGCGTGGCCTCAGGTCCCGCAGGGTCACAGAAGGATCGGGGGTGTCTGAGTGTCGCAGAGCTTGCGGGTATTGGAACGGGAAAGCCGGCTACAGAGACAGAGCTGACAGTAAGCTCGCAGCTCCGTGTTACCTTGAACCAGTCGCAGGTTCGCTGAGCTCGGAGCGCGGCTGGAGGTCAGGCAGACGGGAGTAACTGGGCGCTGTTCTCTGAGGGCGCACTGAGGAGTGGGGCCCTGGGCTCTCGGCTCCTCCGGGCCGGAGACCAGGAGGCCACCATTTGTATTCCCGTCCTCCGGAACTCTACGGAAAGCGCTCAGGGAACAAAAGCTCCTGAAAGCAAACCCGAGCGGATTACTCACCCCGGCCCCTGGTAAGGGCGGTGTAATTCCGCCTGGGGCAAAGACACTTGAGAATCACTACAACAGGCCCCGCCCCCAGAAGATCAACAAGAAATCCAGCCGAGACCAAGTTCACCTACCAAGGAGTGCGGTTTCAATACAAAGGAGAGCAGCAGAATTCCAGAGGACGAGAAAGCAAAGCACGGAACTCACGGCTTTTTCCCTGTGATTTTTTTTAGTCTTGCAGTTAATTTAATTTTTTTCTTTTTCATTTTTGTTTTTTTTCTCGCCTTCTGGTAAAATTATTTTTTAACTTTTACCTTTTTCTTTTTTAACGTTTTTAACTAGTTTATCTAATATATATATTTTTTCTTTTTTATATTTTTCTTTATTTGTTTTCTTTTTTTAATTTTTTTCTTTTCTTTTTTTTTTCTTTCTTCCTTTTTGAACCTCTTTTTATCCCCTTTCTCGCCCCTCACAATTTGGGATCTCTTCTAATTTGGTTAAAGCATATTTTCCTGGGGTTGTTGCCACCCTTTTAGTATTTTACTTGCTCCTTCATATACTCTTATCTGGACAAAATGACAAGACGGAAAAATTCAATGCAAAAAAAACAACAAGAGGCAGTACCGAAGGCTAGGGACCTAATCATTGCAGACATTGGTAATATGTCAGATCTAGAGTTCAGAATGACAATTCTCAAGGTTCTAGCCGGGCTGAAAAAAGGCATGGAAGATATTAGAGAAACCCTCTCAAGAGATATAAAAGCCCTTTCTGGAGAAATGAAAGAACTAAAATCTAACAAAGTTGAAATCAAAAAAGCTATTAATGAGGTGCAATCAAAAATGGAGGCTCTCACTGCTAGGATAAATGAGGCAGAAGAAAGAATTAGTGATACAGAAGACCAAATGACAGAGAATAAAGAAGCTGAGCAAAAGAGGGACAAACAGCTACTGGACCACGAGGGGAGAATTTGAGAGATAAGTGACACCATAAGACAAAACAACATTAGAATAATTGGGATTCCAGAAGAAGAAGAAAGAGAGAGGGGAGCAGAAGGTATACTGGAGAGAATTATTGGGGAGAATTTCCCCAATACGGCAAAGGGAATGAGCATCAAAATTCAGGAGGTTCAGAGAACGCCCCTCAAAATCAATAAGAATAGGCCCACACGCCGTCACCTAATAGTAAAATTTACAAGTCTCAGTGACAAAGAGAAAATCCTGAAAGCAGCCCGGGAAAAGAAGTCTGTAACATACAATGGTAAAAATATTAGATTGGCAGCTGACTTATCCACAGAGACCTGGCAGGCCAGAAAGAGCTGGCATGATATTTTCAGAGCACTAAATGAGAAAAACATTCAGCCAAGAATACTATATCCAGCTAGGCTATTATTGAAAATAGAAGGAGAGATTAAAAGCTTCCAGGACAAACAAAAACTGAAAGAATTTGCAAACACCAAACCAGCTCTACAGGAAATATTGAAAGGGGTCCTCTAAGCAAAGAGAGAGCCTACAAGTGGTAGATCAGAAAGGAACAGAGACCATATACAGTAACAGTCACCTTACAGGCAATACAATGGCACTAAATTCATATCTCTCAATAGTTACCCTGAATGTTAATGGACTAAATGCCCCTGTCAAAAGACACAGGCTATCAGAATGGATAAAAAAACAAAACCCATCTATATGTTGCCTCCAGGAAACTCATTTTAAGCCCGAAGACACCTCCAGATTTAAAGTGAGAGGGTGGAAAAGAATTTACCATGCCAATGGACATCAGAAGAAAGCAGGAGTGGCAATCCTTATATCAGATCAATTAGATTTTAAGCCAAAGACTATAATAAGAGATGAGGAAGGACACTATATCATACTCAAAGGGTCTGTCCAACAAAAAGATCTAACAATTTTAAATATCTATGCCCCCAACGTGGGAGCAGCCAACTATATAAACCAATTAATAACAAAATCAATGAAACACATCAACAATAATACAATAATAGTAGGGGACTTTAACACTCCCCTCACTGAAATGGACAGATCATCCAAAAAAAGATCAGCAAGGAAATAAAGGCCTTAAACGACACACTGGACCAGATGGACATCACAGATATATTCAGAACATTTCATCCCAAAGCAACAGAATACACATTCTTCTCTAGTGCACATGGAACATTCGGTCCTAAACACTCGGTCCTAAATCAGGACTCAACCAGTATCAAAAGATTGGGATCATTCCCTGCATGTTTTCAGACCACAATGATCTAAAGCTAGAACTCAACCACAAAAGGAAGTTTGGAAAGAACCCAAATACATGGAGACTAAACAGCATCTTTCTAAAGAATGAATGGGTCAACCGGGAAATTAAAGAAGAATTGAAAAAAATCATGGAAACAAATGATAATGAAAATACAACGGTTCAAAATCTGTGGGACACAACAAAGGCAGTCCTGAGAGGAAAATATATAGCGGTACAAGCCTTTCTCAAGAAACAAGAAAGGTCTCAGGTACACAACCTAACCCTACACCTAAAGGAGCTGGAGAAAGAACAAGAAAAAAACCCTAAGCCCAGCAGGAGAAGAGAAATCATAAAGATCAGAGCAGAAATCACTGAAATAGAAACCAAAAAAACAATAGAACAAACCAACGAAACTAGGAGCTGGTTCTTTGAAAGAATTAATAAAATTGATAAACCCCTGGCCCGACTTATCAAAAAGAAAAGATAAAGGACCCAAATAAATAAAATCATGAATGATAGAGGAGAGATCACAACTAACACCAAAGAAATACAAACAATTATAAGAACATACTATGAGCAACTCTACGCCAACAAATTTGACAATCTGGAAGAAATGGATGCATTCCTAGAAACATATAAACTACCACAACTGAACCAGGAAGAAATAGAAAGCCTGAACAGACCCATAACCAGTAAGGAGATTGAAACAGTCATTAAAAATCTCCAAGCAAACAAAAGCCCAGGGCCAGATGGCTTCCCGGGGGAATTCTACCAAACATTTAAAGAAGAACTAATTCCTATTCTCCTGAAACTATTCCAAAAAATAGAAATGGAAGGAAAACTTCCAAACTCATTTTATGAGGCCAGCATCACCTTGATCCCAAAACCAGACAAGGATCCCATCAAAAAAGAGAGCTATAGACCAATATCCTTGATGAACACAGATGCGAAAATACTCAACAAAATACTAGCCAATAGGATTCAACAGTACATTAAAAGGATTATTCACCACGACCAAGTGGGATTTATTCCAGGGCTGCAAGGTTGGTTCAACATCTGCAAATCAGTCAATGTGATACAACACATCAATAAAAGAAAGAACAAGAACCATAATACACTCTCAATAGATGCTGAAAAAGCATTTGACAAAGTACAGCATCCCTTCCTGATCAAAACTCTTCAAAGTTTAGGGATAGAGGGCATATACCTCAATATCATCAAAGACATCTATGAAAAACCCACCGCAAATATCATTCTCAATGGAGAAAAACTGAAAGCTTTTCCTCTAAGGTCAGGAACACAGCAGGGGTGTCCATTATCACCACTGCTATCCAACATAGTACTAGAGGTCCTAGCCTCAGCAATCAGACAACAAAAGGAAATTAAAGGCATCCAAATTGGCAAAGAAGAAGTCAAATTATCACTCTTTGCAGATGATATGATACTATATGTGGAAAACCCAAGCGACTCCACTCCAAAACTGCTAGAACTTGTACAGGAATTCAGTAAAGTGTCAGGATATAAAATAAATGCACAGAAATCAGTTGCATTTCTCTACACCAACAGCAAGACAGAAGAAAGGGAAATTAAGGAGTCAATCCCATTTACAATTTCACCGAAACCATAAAATACCTAGGAATAAACCTAACCAAAGAGACACAGAATCTATACTCAGAAAACTATAAAGTACCCATGAAAGAAATTGAGGATGACACAAAGAAATGGAAAAATGTTCCATGCTCCTGGATTGGAAGAATAAATATCGTGAAAATGTCTATGCTACCTAAAGCAATCTACACATTTAATGCAATTCCTATCAAAGTACCATCCATCTTTTTCAAAGAAATGGAACAAATAATGCTAAAATTTATATGGAACCAGAAAAGATCTCGAATAGCCAAAGGGATATTGAAAAAGAAAGCCAACGTTGGTGGCATCACAATTCTGGACTTCAAGGTCTATTACAAAGCTGTCATCATCAAGACAGCATGGTACTGGCACAAAAACAGACACATAGATCAATGGAACAGAATAGAGAGCCCAGAAATAGACCCTCAACTCTACAGTCAACTAATCTTCGACAAAGCAGGACAGAGTGTCCAATGGAAAAAAGACAGCCTCTTCAATAAATGGTGCTGGGAAAATTGGACAGCCACATGCAGAAAAATGAAATTGGACCGTTTCCTTACACCACACACAAAAATAGACTCAAAATGGATGAAGGACCTCAATGTGTGCAAGGAATCCATCAAAATCCTTGAGGAGAACACAGGCAGCAACCTCTTCGACCTCAGCCGCAGCAACATCTTCCTAGGAACAGCGCCAAAGGCAAGGGAAGCAAGGGCAAAAATGAACTATTGGGATTTCATCAAGATCAAAAGCTTTTGCACAGCAAAGGAAACAGTTAACAAAATCAAAAGACAACTGACAGAATGGGAGAAGATATTTGCAAACGACATATCAGATAAAGGACTAGTGTCCAGAATCTATAAAGAACTTAGCAAACTCAACACCCAAAGAACAAATAATCCAATCAAGAAATGGGCAGAGGACATGAACAGACATTTCTATAAAGAAGACATCCAGATGGCCAACAGACACATGAAAAAGTGCTCCATATCACTCGGCATCAGGGAAATACAAATCAAAACCACAATGAGATATCACCTCACTCCAGTCAGAATGGCTAAAATCAACAAGTCAGGAAATGACAGATGCTGGCGAGGATGCGGAGAAAGGGGTACCCTCCTACACTGTTGGTGGGAATGCAAGCTGGTGCAGCCACTCTGGAAAACAGCATGGAGGTACCTCAAAATGTTGAAAATAGAACTGCCCTATGACCCAGCAATTGCACTATTGGGTATTTACCCTAAAGATACAAACGTAGTGATCCAAAGGGGCACGCGCACCCGAATGTTTATAGCAGCAATGTCCACAATCACCAAACTATGGAAAGAACCTAGATTGTCCATCAACAGATGAATGGATCAAGAAGAGGTGGTATATATATACACACAATGGAATACTATGCAGCCATCAAAAAGAAATGAAATCTTGCCATTTGCGACAACATGGATGGAACTAGAGCATATCATGCTTAGCGAAATAAGTCAAGCAGAGAAAGACAACTATCATATGATCTCCCTGATATGAGGAAGTGGTGATGCAACATGGGGGCTTAAGTGGGTACGAGAAGAATAAATGAAACAAGATGAGATTGGGAGGGAGACAAACCATAAGTGACTCTTAATCTCACAAAACAAACTGAGGGTTACTGGGGGGAGGGGGTTTGGGAGAAGGGGGTGGGATTATGGACATTGGGGAGGGTATGTGCTTTGTTGAGTGTTGTGAAGTGTGTAAACCTGGTGATTCACAGACCTGTACCCCTGGGGATAAAAATATATGTTTATAAAAAATAAAAAATTAAAAAAAAAAAAACCTCCTTTAGGGAGTGTTCACTTCCCTGTTGAGACTTAAGTCTCCAGGAAAATTTAGAAAATGCTTTCAGTGATTCCAGTTCTATATTTCAAACCAGGTGAAATCTATAGCAGAGATTCAGCAGGTTCCCTTGGTAAAAGATGACTTCCATGTGCCACACCTAGAAGCTCCAATCCAAGTCTCTGATGGCACTTATGCACTGTTCAGGGTCCCAGTGGGTATCCAGTGGATGCCTACCTGGGATACTCAAACTCAGTAGGAAGACCTGAACTTTGCCTGATGTTTATAACACCATGCCTGGGTGCCCGGGTGGTTCAGTCTCTTAGGCGGCTGCCTTCAGCTCAGGTCATGATCCTGGGGTCCTGTGTTCAAATCCTGCATTGGGTTCCTTGTTCAGTAGGGAGCTTGCTACCCCCTCTGCCTGCTGCTTCCCCTGCCTGTGCTCTTTCTCTCTCTTTCTCTGACAAATAAACAAAAACATCTTTATAATACCACACCTAAGAATTCTATTCTTTGTTGTTCTGTGGCACTTCTGTGTGGTACAACCAATGAGACACTTTGGCCTTGTTCTTTAGCTGTAATGTCCAGGAAAGACCTCTCCAATTAGGGGGAGCAATTAATACTACCCCAGAGCTTCCTTTTGCTTTCCGCTACTTCCTCTGATTGCCATGAATTGCTGAAATGAATGCTGTGTCAGAACTCAGAAACATGTCACGTACCAGACCCTGTTCTTTTTCTTTTTCTTTTTTCTTTTTTTTTTTTCCCAGCTTCTATTTTTACACACCAAAATATAAATGAGAAGCATGGTCGAAAATATACTCCAGGCTATTACTGGAGTGGCACATTGAAAACAGAAGATAGTTTCAGTTGTTTCCCTGAGGCTGGACACACAACACATGTAACCATGATTTCTGACAGCACAGCAAATTTCAGGGTCATCATAAGTACAGAAGTATAAGTGTAACACCATTTAAGTGAACCGAAGCAAATGATGTTTTCCACAGAATAACTGAAAAAGAGCAGATGTGTGTGATCGCAACCTTCATCAGGTTTCAGGAATTGGGGCTGGGCAGAAGAAACACTATTTATACCTTCTCCCCCGACCTGGACTTTCATCTTTTTCCATAACTTGAAAAAATCTCCCTAGGAAGGTGCAACACCATTCTGTCCACATCATTATCAAAATACAGGATGCTTTATCTAAGGATCCCCAAGTGTCCCAAAGGTAAGCCTTAGATTCCAATTCCTTACTGGCTTTAACAAGATTGACCTGCTCTCCAAGCTGACTTCTCTTCTCCTGCAAAGATTTTCATTGCTGTCCCTATCCTACTTCTTTTTGAATCTTTTGATTTTCAGATAGATTCAGCTTGTTCCTCCCTTGTTAAAAGTATTTAAATCCATATGGAAACTAATTAATTATAAATTAGTCTGACAAAACGGCTAATGAAATCTTGACTTCCAACCCATTACCACTTACCACTTCAAAGCCAAGTTCACCCTTGTGTTTCTCAGTGTCCAAGATTATTACATCTGAATTTATCTCAATAACAATTCAAATTGCTCTTCCCTTGGCAGTAGCCTGAGCTCTTTAATACTAATTATCATTTGTTGAAGAGAGAGTCTCTTTTCTGTTATATATTCTTACCTGCTTTGTGGAAGACTAATTGACCATAGAGTTGAGGATCCATTTCTGGGCTCTCTTTCTGTTCCATTGATCTATGTGACTTTGTGTCAGGATCATACTCTCTGGGTTGTTACAGCTTTGTAACAGAGCTTGAATCCTGGAATTGTGATGCCATCAGCTTTGGTTTACTTTTCAACATTCTTTTGGAAAAATTGGACAGCCACATGAATGAATGGTCCAGAATGAAACTAGACTATTTTTTTTATACCATACTGTAAATAGACTCAAAATGAAGGAAAGACCTAATGTGAGACAGGGATCCATCAAAATCCTAAAGGAGAACACAGGCAACAACCTCTTTGACCTCTGCCACAACAACTTCTGGCTGTCCACTTCTCCAAAAGCAAGGGAAACAAAGGCAAAAATGAACTGTTGGAACTTCATCAACATAAAAAGCTTTTCCTTGTATGTTTGTTTTAAAGATTACTTATTTATTTATTTGACAGAGAGAGAGAGAGAGAGACAGCAAGAGAGGGAACACCAGTAGAGGGAGTGAGAGAGGGAGAAGCTGGCTTTTTGCTGAGCAGGGAGCCCCATGAGGGGCTCCATCCCAGGACCCTGGGATCATGACGTGAGCTGAAGGCAGGTGCTTAATGACTGAGCCACCCAGGTGCCCCATAAAAAGCTTTTTGCACAGCAAAGGAAACAGTTGGCAAAACCAAAGACAACCAACAGAATGAGAGAGGACATTTGCAAATGTCTTATTAGATAAAGGGCCAGTATCCAAAATCTATAAGGAACTTACCAAACTCAACACTCAAAGAACAAATAACCCAGTCAAGAAACAGGCAGAAGACATAAAAAGACATTTCTCCAAAGAAAAGACATAAAAATGGCCAACAGACACATGAAAAAATTCTCAACATCATTCAACATCAGGGAAATACAAATCAAAACCACAATGATATACCATTTCACACCAGTCAGAATGGCTAAAATTAACAAGTCAGTAGATGACAGATGTTGGTGAGGATAGAGAGAGAGGGGAACCCTCCTGCACTGTTGGTGGGAATGCAAGCTGGGGCAACTACTCTGGAAACAGTATGGAGGTTCCTCAAAAAGTTGAAAATAGAGCTACCCTATGACCCAGAAATTGTACTACTGAGTATTTACCCCAAAGATACAAATTTAGTTGTCAGAAGGGACACCTGCACCCCAGTGTTTATAGCAACAATGTCTTCAAAAAGAGCCCAGATGGCCATCAACAGATGAATGGGTAAAGAAAACGTGGGGTGTGTGTGTGTGTGTGTATATATATACACATATATATATACGCACAATGTATATACATACATTGGAATACTACTCAACCATCACAAAAAATGAAATCTTGCTCTTTGCAACAAAGTTGATGGAACTAGAGTTATATGCTAACCAAAATAGGTCAATCAGAAAAAGATAATTATGTGATCTCACTCACATGTGGAGTTTAAGAAATAAAATGGAATCATAGGGGAATGGAGGAAAAAAGTGAAACAAGATGAAATCAGAGAGAGAGATAAACGGTAAGAGACTCTTAATCATAGAAAACAAACTAAGGGTTGCTGGAGAGGAGGTGGGGGGATGGGGTAACTGGGTGATAGACATTAAGGAGAGCACATGATGTAACGAGCACTGAGTATTATATAAGACTGATGAGTCACCAAACTCTACCCCTGAAATTAATAATACACTACATGTTAATTAATTAAATTTAAATTAAAAACAGTTAAAAAATAAAATAATTCTAATTAACAAATACCCAGCAAAGATTGGATCATTTATCTTATCACTTGCCTAAGGCCATCTGTAATTTGCATAAGGAGTTTGCTATTAGATTTTAAGCTGCATCATCTTATCACTTCCTCTCTTTTGCTTAGTTTTCTGCTTTCCATCTCTCTAGCTATTTAACTACCTTTTAATTTCTGTAATCCACAGTATTGGCATACCCACTGGTCATCTTATAATAGTATGTGCATTGGAAAGCTCTCTGTAAAACTTACCATGTTACATTACCAGATCTCTGGTTAAAATCAATGTTTTTGAATGTTAGGTAATTTATATTTCATGATAGAGGAATTTTAACTTAGTTCTGTGGCACCATTTGATTCAGAATTATCATTCAGCCAGAATGATAATCAGATGAGAATGATCATTTTTCTTTCTTTAACTAATACCCAATATGTCTATTCCTAGATGAAGGCAAGGAAATGGTACAGTCAGTGTCCTAGTTACTTCACCAAACATCAACACTAAGTTTTGAAGGATGTGCAAAAGAGTCCTTATGTAACCGTCATGCCTTGTATTTCACCCATGTAGTCTTCATGTGATAAGAAATTAGAGGTAGTACTTGAAAGCAATTATACCAGAGTCCTTAGTTCTTTAGACCCTGGGAAGTCTATGAAACTCTATTTCCCCAATGCAATTAAAACCTCTCCTATTTGAGTCAATTCAATATTTTTGCCCTCCTCTAGGCTATTCAGTTTCATTTTCACTTCCAGCCATGATAGAGAGTTTGTGAACTGTCTGAAATATTACTCACCAGTTTATAAGTTAATGGGCTACAGTTATGAATGCTGACAGTAGACACAGGATTCCTGGATTAGAAGCAAAGGATTTTATTACTCCTGGCACAAGTCCCATGTCCCATGACCCCAAGTCTTGGGGCCCAGTGTGGAAGCACACTGTGGGTCTATGACCTGGAAAGAGACTTGGTCTTTATTACACCAGACAGTAAAGTTGCTTAGTGCTTGCTCCAGATGTAGGCACTACAAACATCTTTGAAAAGATAATCTAGAACAAAGGCCACCAAGGCATCGGCTAGCAAGATATACAGAAATGTGAGAGACCCAAGAACACTTGTCTACCAGTAGATCCTCCTTGCCCACACACTTCTATACTACTGGCCACACTCCTTCCCCTACTTGAAGATGGAGAAATGCTTTGGATTCAAGAAGTAATAGATACCACTCTGTGCAGATTCCGAGTCTATCAGTACATCCCTATTCAATGTTACCTTTAAAAAGTCATTTACAACCTTAAGTAATGACAAATAATTTTGTAATTTTGGAAATGTTTTACATATGTCAAATAAAATAATATAATCATTATTGCAAAAATACTTTTTAATTCTCTAGGATTTGTGTGTGCTTGTTATCCTGGTTCATTTCTTTAAGCAGAACAAGTCCTCTCCATTTTGAACTTACATATTATTTTTTATCTTACAGATTATTGCTTCTTCTTATATTATTGTCATTATACATTTTCAGCAATCATATACTATAATATGTAATAATATATATATTATAATGTGCAATATAATATATGCTATATATATTATGTATATACATATATATAATCTATATTATGTGCCCTTTCTAATAAAAAAAGTATCAAGTTCTATAAAATCTATACCTGTATCAACTTTCACATCATAAGGATTCAATCTGAAGAGCAAATTCATGAGAGAATAATGAATAAATGAAATGTAATTGATTTTAAGTTCTTAGAAGGCAAGATCATATCTGATTTGTTCATAATGACTATCTAATTTCTAATAAACTGCTTCAACATTGAAAAAAGTGAACTGGGTAAGATGAGCTTCATTTTTTTTAAAGCTCTCTCTCTCTTTAAGGTTTTATTTATTTATTTGAGAGAAAGGGAGTGAAAGAGAGAGAACATGAGCAGGGGGAGAGGCAGAGGGAGAACAGACTCCCCACTCGGTGGGAAACCTGATGTGGGGCTTCATCCCAGGACTTCAGGTTCATGACCTGACCTGAAGGCAGACACTTAACCAACTGAGATACCCAGGCACCTTAGCTAGGATGAGCTTTAAATATCCCAAAACTCCATTTCATTTGTAACAATTTCAATGCTATTTATTTCTAAGAAATTTTAATTTCCATTAAGATTAGTTTTTCCAAATTATAGGAGGATTTTTTGTTTTGTTTATTTCTTATTTAATTTTTTACTGTTCTATAACTTAATTATATTATAGTCACTAACTGTGTTCTGTATAACACTGATTTTTCAAGTATTTATTGGGATTGTGTTAAGTAAAGCACAACAGACAAAGGCCACCAAAAAGCACATTTATGTTTAAGCTAAGTTAGATGATTCAGTTTGATACAGCAAAGAAGAACACATATAATTTTATATTTTTGTAAATATAATTTTGAGGAACAATGGTAGCTTATTGTACACATTAAAACAATATACAAGTCTTGACAACTTAAATCATGGGAAATTAACCTCACTATGGTGCTAACTAGAATATTGTATTTGCATTAATTTTTGCATGGTGGTAAAATGGGGGAGAGTTACAGAGCTGTTTTTAAACTAAGACTGAATTTGTCAAGATGGTCTTCTCTTTATCAAGAATATTCTATAAACTCATTTTAAATAAGAGGAAATTGTACAGACACTTTAAATCATGCCAAAAGCTCTGAGTGCTTTGCTTTTCTTATCTTGTAGCTTAGCAACAAAGGCCATTAATTAAACTCATAGATAAACTTTTTTCTCTTTCTCAGTTGCAGTTTGCCAGGAAAAAAATATTGAAAAGACAATAGATATAAAGAGCTAGATTTTACGTTTCTCTTAGCTAAAATAGGACAATTAGTTGCCCACTTCCCAAAGTGTAAGAAGAAGTCACAAAGGAAAACATTAGAAGTCACAATTAGAAAACATTTTTAATTGAATGACAAGGACAACACAACCTTTCAAAATGTTTGTAACGTAGTTAAATCAGCACGTAAAAGAAAGTGTCTAGCTTTAAACGTACATATGAAAAATAGAGAAAGATTTAATATCGGTCACAAAGGAAAACATTAGAAGTCACAATTAGAAAACATTTTTAATTGAATAACAAGGACAACACAACCTTTCAAAATGTTTGTAACGTAGTTAAATCAGCACGTAAAA